>NC_056747.1:1078780356-1078850356 GCF_019279795.1 Protopterus annectens | reverse complement strand
TATTTTAATAGTTGTTATTATTGAAACTCTTGTGTTTATTGCAAACAGATATTTAGTATTTTCATGTTCTTTTATTATTCATTAATAAATATATTGAAACATTTCCTTTAGAGAATATTTAAACCTTTGAGAGTAGTTATATCTATTTGGTTACACTGTGTCCACTTCTGAAAGCCTTACTTTATTGGCCAAACAATATCATTGGTATTAATAATAATTTTACTTAGTATAGTTGGGTACCCTTGTATGAGCCTTAGAGTAACTAGCTTTGGAGTGTCTGGTTGCAGTGACTACCTTGTAGTCTGGTCAGAAGGGGGCATAGCTAGTAAATCTGTGCCAGCCTTTCGCAGGTATGTGTGAAAATTAAATCTCCAAAGGTGTGTGTCAGCTGCTTGGACCCAGGACACGAAGCACTGGTTTCACAGAGAGAACGCAGAAGAATTTTGGTTTAACACTCAGCTGAGGAATCATCTCTACAGCTATGCCAGTGGGGAGTCTCATATGGGGCCCTGAAGAGAGAGAGAGAAAGAAAGAGAGAGAGAGAGTTAGAGAGAGAGAGAGAAATCCAGACCCTGGACTGAGTGTGTTCCCTGTGTGCTCTTAAGGGATATTGTGCTTGATGCAGAGAGCTGCATCTGCAAATACTGTGTGTATCCATTTTTGTTCCAAGTGAACATCCCTCTCTAATGTCAGTGGTGAGAATTCAGGCTCCTTGATTACTGGCCCAGAGTGAGGACATCACAGTAGGTACTTCTTTGGATATATCGGAGAATGACACTAGTATTTAGAGGGGGTTTATGAAAAAAGATAATCTAGGAAACCTCATGAGAAGGACAAAGACAGTCTGAAATGTGTCCCTGAAAACTACAAAAAGAATAGGTGCCTGTATTCTGGCAGTAGAAGCCAAATTAATTATCCTTGCATGTACTGTAAGAGAATCTTAAAGGGAAAGTAATAATCAACATCTTTAAGTGCTATTTTTTTACTGACTGTCCATTCTCAAATAATAAAATTGCTGAAGTAAAATTTTGGAAAATAACCTAGAACTGTGTAAATTACTGTGTTTCTTTTATGTTATCTTCCATTTTGTTTTGTGCATGTAAATTAATCACAATTCAAAGCTGAGTAAATAGCTATGTAGACAGTTTTTATTTTTGAAATCATGGAATGCTGCTACAATGTTACAGAATGCAGCAAGAATGAGGGCAGACAAGATTTTAATAAACTGTGAAGTTCCAAGTGGAACCCAAAAAAATCTGATTCATTTGGCTTCTTCACCTGAGAAAGAAATGCAGACTCTCTGAGTGTTAGAGTGCATTTAAACAGGACTGGCTGTTTAGCCATCCTGAATTATTTGCCTACTCTCAATTTGTGTGGTAAACTACATGAAAAATATACCCCCAGCCCATTATTGGAAATGTTAAATATTTTCTTGTAATGTAGAGCAGTTTTGTTATTGTAAATATTGTATATAATTCAACCAATCTTTTAGTTTATCGTGCCTTACTTGCATTTACTCTTGGGGAGGGGATCCTCATGGCACTGTGAAGCACTCTTTTTGGAGACAAGTTCTATATGTATGTGCAAGCATAAAACAGATATGGCTTGTAAAATGAAACTTGATACAGTCAGTATAGATGTAGACAAAAGTGAGAACACTGTATCAGACATATACATACAAATCTTTAAGCAAAGCATTATAGCAACTAGGTCTAAATGCCTCACTTAACACATGATATAATCATTGGGCAAGTCTTTCCTGTATTCCCAGAAATATATAGCACCAGCACAAAGAAAAGAGGGTAGGACTAAAGGATAAAAAATGTGGCTCTGGGTGCAAGGAATAAATCTGATATCAAGTCAGTCAAAAGACTTCAGCTACTAAAGTAATAAAAGTAGAGACTGGCAAGGTAGGAATCATATTCAAGAATACAATAAGAGAAACAGGTATAAAAACTGAGGAATAGAGAGCTGAGTACTACACTGAAAACATGTAAAAGTGGAATGTAAACAGGGCCTTAAGCTTCTTCCTGTTACATTAAAGCAGCCAGCCAGCCAGAAGAAAAATGCCAAAGAAGCAAAACAATAACTGAAAAAGAGAAAAGGAGGCTTGCAATACACCTGGTGGAAGAAAATTATGTTTGTGAACATTGTTTTATAGAGGATGTGCAGCTTCTTGTTCTAACTCTTCTTAGTCCATGTCCCTAAACTACTCCAAAACAAATTCCAAATAACAGATCATGGATTCTCAGTTATAACCCCCAAAGCATGGCAGTCACTCCCTATGATTTAGAGATTATTCTCATCTTTATCAAGTTCTGAGTGTAACTGGAAAACAAATCAATAATGTCGGATAGCTGCTATTGTATCACCACTAATCCTTACATTCTGTTAGACATATTACTCTCACAACCAAACTACTAACTCCGCTCAACTTTTTATTCTCTATCACGGTCTCATCTGCATCCTTCAATTTCCTTTTACATTCTGTCATGTCATCTACAACATATAACTCTCTTCTCTTTTCCTGCTCTTACTCCTCCCTTCTCTTTCATAAACCACACCTACTCATCCCATAATTCTTCCTTCAAAACAGACGTATTCTTTTCCCTCTTTTCTTGGCTATTACAGCTGTTAAACATCTGCTTTTCCACTACTGTAAAGCAACCTCATTATTGTAAATATTGTATAGAATTCAACCAGTCTTCTAGTCTATTGTTCAATAGACCGTGCCCATTTGTTCACTAACATTCAAAGTTCCTTAAAATCCAAGACTGAGTCCTGTTATAACAAGGTTGCCAGGTTCGCTACCAACAAAACTTACTCCGCCCATCACTGCATCTCCCTACTCAAACTAAAATGACTCGAACTTCCCTATCACCCAACCTACCTGCAGTTAACCACAGCTCACAATATTGGTCTTTACAGGCTTGATAGTTGTTACTGAAGCACCTACCAAGGGGAGAAAACGGTGAGAGAAGAAAGGAGCCACTTTTGAGATTTTAAGTATTTTCTTGTGATTTATTTCTTAGAAAAACTGCATTGCCGCCTACTTTTCGGCGTTTTCTTGATTGCAAAAGTTGATATCTGGGATAGAAAGAGTATTTAGAACATACCTAGAGCCTGTTTACTGCATTTTTTGTGTTACACTTAATTTAAATTTTTTTTTTCTTAAATTGCATTTTTCCTGCCTCTGACCTAGCACACACATGTTGGTGTCATTTATTGCACTGTTCTGACTAGTTTGCTACTTGTGTGTCTCTGCTATCCTTAAACAAAAACAAAAAAAAAATCTTGCTATTCTCTCACTTTCTCTAATTTAAAAGAAAGTTCAGTTACAGAGTTGCTGTTCTGAACTGTTTGTAAGTTTCTTGGAGGCCAGTGCTTGCTTGGGCTAAAGGGAAGTCTCTGTGCTCACCAGTGGCAGTGGTTAACACTGAGCAGCCTGCCTGTCCCTGTAGGAGTGGTTACTGCCTAGAAACTGTAGTTTTATTGGCCATTTTGGGTCAGTTCCAAACTCCTTGATCTCTCTCTCTCTCTCTTAAAACCCTGCAAATCTCTTTTTGCGCGGTCTTGCACACAGAGCAGCGTCGGGCAGTGCCGCTTAAACAGGTTTAAACTATTCCCGGCTCCACAAAGTCTGCTCTTCACTTTTTCCCTTAGAACTTCTCTAAATCTCAAAATAAGCACTCTATTTTTATTCTAAAGCCCTGCACTTGCTCATATAAGTAATCTCATAGCTAAACACTAATAAACTTAAGCACTACATCCTCTTATACTCCTTTTAAGTACTTGCTCCCTATTGGTTCTTTCTGATCAGTCAATAAGTAGTTCCCTATATTATTCAGGCATGCCCAAAGGTCAGTTTTGGGTTTACTCTCCGGTCCAGCTGGTGAATCTGGGAATCTTGAGGCAATGTTACAACTGCCTTATGTATACAGACCACCCTCTCTTCCTCCCAACAAGGTCAAATATATATGAGAGATGCAACTATATAGCCAAACTGGAGGCTAAGCTCTCTCAACCCAGTACTGGCACAGCCTGTCAGGAGGAGAAGGTAACCACACACACCACAAATCCAGTCTCACATAGACCTATCGCATCAGCAAACCAAACACATAAATACAAAAAAACATACTGAGAGGCTCTAAATAAAAATCTGCCTAAGTAGCAGAGAACTCCAAAGCAGACATCCAAGCAACCCCTACCACGAAACAATACCCATGTAGCACATAGCTCACAAAGTCAGTGTGCCACACAGTCACAACCCTTAAGGCTAAACAACACACGTAATACACTTGTAATAGGTGACTCTATTGTCAGACACACTGACATCCCACTCACCAGGCTGAACAAGGAGAAGGTCACTGTAAGCTGCCTGTCAGGTGCCAGGATCCGCCACATAACACAAGCACTCAGGTCACTCAAAAACAAGTACAAATATGACTCCGTCATTGTCCATGCTGGTGTGAATGACCTGAGACGTACCTCCCTGGACTACATGAAAAGAGACATAGAGGAGCTCTTTGATCATGTATCCCAAGCCGGTATGACCCTGACCTTGACTAGCATCTTACCCTCACCAAGAATTATGCCACAGTATAAAGACAAAATGAGCAATTTTAACAATTGGCTAAAGTATTGGTGTCATTCAAAGGGGATCCAGTGTCTGTCAGCCTGGGATGACATGCTCAACAAGCCACGTTGCTTCGCTAGGGATGGCTTGCACCTGTCACCCCTGGGTTTTCGAATACTAGCAAGGGCTCTTGCCTCCCCCATAGTGCCTTTTTTAGGCAAGGCTCAAAAGATAAACCCACCTCCATAGACAACACAAAGAAAAAAAAACTAAGGGTAATGCTGCTCAACGCCAGAATTCTAAACCTCAAGATGCACACACTCGAGACTCTCCTCAGTATGGAGAATATCGATATCTGTGCAGTAACAGAAACCTGGTTCAAGGCTCCCGAGAGCACCCCAGCACTAACAGGTTATACTTCATACCATGCTTTTCTGCCCCAAAACTCAGACCGAACCACAAAAGGAGGGGGAGTATCCATATTTATCAAAGATACCCACACCTCCAGGTTAGTGGCACTGCACGAAGCATCGGAGACCATCCATGTGCAACTAACAGTGGGCAAAACTGCCTTTCAGTTTGTAGCCTGCTACAGACCACCCTCCCAAACACAGGAACCTCTCTCGGCTTTCCTGAGAACAATGGAGAATATGAAGGTCTCTCCAAACACCATTATATTGGGTGACTTCAACTGCCCAAACATTGATTGCTAAAACTACTCAAGCCCAAACACCCTTGCCCAACGGTTCCTAGAATTTATAAACTCAAATGCTATGGAACAACTGGTCACCACTCCCACAAGAGGGGAAAACATATTGGATCTGGTCATCACCAACATGGGGTCTCTATGTTCCACACCAGAGGTATAACCCTCATTGGTAAGATCAGACCATAAACTAATGTCACTGGACATCCATATTCTGTCCCCACCCCCAGCCAAGTAAACCACAGTGAAGAACTTCTCAAAAGCAAATTTCACACTTCTCAAAACTGAGGTGGAATCCTTCAAAGCCCCCGGGCCAGTGGAAAATACGGCCCAAAATGCAGAATCCTTTACAAAAGCATTCTATGGACACCTACAGGAATGCATGGAGCATGCTATCCCAAATAAAACCAAGACTCACTCCTCCAAAGGCAGGAGACCTGTCTGGTGGACCCGGCCATAAATAAGCTATACAACAGAAGGAGAAAGCTACTACATGATAGAGCAAAATCCCAAAAAGGGATCTCTGATCAGTACTAGCAAGAAACTACGATCCCTCATAAAATCATCTAAGGCCAGCTTCAAAAGAAAAATTGCACAAGACACTAAAGATAATCACAAGGCCTTCTTAAGTTATGTCAGAAACCTGGAAGGCAACTACTAGATATGCTCTGAGTTAGTGCAAAATGACAAAAAATACACTGAACCCACAGACATTGCCAACATCCTGGCAGAAAGGTTCAGTGCAAACTCCCCCCCCTCCCCCCCAAAAGAGCAAATGTCTATCCCAACAGAGTGTAGCCTTCCTGAGATCACAGATTCACAGGTGAGAGCTGCCCTCTCCAAAGGAAAAAACACAGCATCAATGGGACCAGACTGTGTCCCGGGCTGTATCTTACATGAGCTCCAAGAAGAACTAAACCGTCATATAAAGTCACTGTTCAATCTCAGCCTTACTACAGGATATGTACCCAAGGAATGGCGTACAGCAACAGTGGACCCACTCCACAAAGGTGGTGCCACAACAGACCCTGGAAACTATTGCAGTATAAGCCTGACTAGCCTGGTCTGCAAAGCTATGGAGCGCATCATCATGGAAATCATAAACAAAGACAGTGGGAACCTCCAGACACTGGATCCTACCCAATTCGGCTTTGTTAAGGGCAGATCTTGCCTCTTGAACCTGGTCGACTTCTTTGAAACAGTTACCAAAGCCATAGATGAAGGGAAGGTAGTCCACACAGCCTACCTGGACCTCGCAAAAGCCTTCGACACAATACCCCACTCGGGCATCATAAATAAGCTCACCAGCTTAAATATCAACCCCTATGTCACAAGATGGGTTGCAAACTGGCTCAGGGATAGAACCCACATGGTCAGAATAGCAGGTGCCATGTCAGACTCTAAACCAGTTACAAGTGGCATCCCACAAGGCTCAGTCCTGGGACCTCTCTTGTTCGGTATATATTTCTTCGAGGTACAGGCTAACACGGGTGGACTATGGCTGACCAAGTTCGCAGATGACTGCAAACTGGGTGCCATAATCAACTCTCCGGCTGACACAAGCATCCTCCAAAAGGGTCTCACAGAGACGGATAACTGGTGCCAGAGCCGTGGCCTAAAGCTAAATGCCAAAAAGTGCATAGCCATCCCCTTTGGGAAAAACAAAGTGCCCACAAATTACCACATAGGTGGTAATCTATTAAGTATGGAAGAAGTAATTAGGGACTTGGGGACCCAAGTAGATAGAAATCTCTCCTTTGACAATCACGTTGCCAAAGTGGTTAGAAAGACCTTCTATATAAGCCCACCTTATCATGAAAGGGTTCACATCCAGATCAAGAGAGGTCATTGTGCCCCTCTACTCATCACTTATCAGGCCCATAATTGAATACAATGCCCCATTTGGGATGTACCTTACCCGACACCTGCAGCAACTGGAAAGACCCCAAAAGTACCTCACCAAGAGGATCAAGGGGTTCAAACAGATGCCCTATGTAGTTTGGCTAAAGAAACTCCAGCTCTACTCAGTTGCATACCACCTACTCAGAGGTGATCTGTGTCTGACGTATAAAGCCATGTCCAACCCAGAATTAATGGACATGCTTCACCTCAGGAAATCCAAATCCCTTAGAGCTACACGCTCCAGGGACTTGAACCTCAGCACAGAAATAAATAGGACATGCTGGAGGGACAGATTCATATCCCAGAGGCTCCCCTCACTCTGGAACAAAATCCCAATCCATGTTAGGCAGAGCCCCTCACTGACCCTCTTCAAGAGAAATCTTGACAAGTGGATGGGAGATCGTAAATTTACCCCGGGATCTCTTCTGTGTCCCTGCTTGACAGAGGTACAGTAAACAAACCTTAAAAGGGCTACCTTCTGTGACCTACTATACAGAGGCACAGTCAACTAATCTAAAAGGGTGGTGAAAGCCAAACACACTCTGGCTAGGCTTATAAATGCCCTAGGGCAGATAGCCTAGTATCAACCTATGAACCTATGAACCTATTACCAAATCTTCCAATTGCCCATCCCTCACCTCCCTGTTTACTCTCTATAAGCCCTCCCAATAACATCAGATCTAAAAATCAATTCCTTCTAAAAGTGCAAATACCCAGTCTAGCAGTTGGTCGATCTCTCTACTCATGTACAGTTGCTAAAACTTGGAATTCCCTACCCAGCTCTATCAGAAGTATTTCCAATCACATATCCTTCAAAAATTCTCTAAAACAGCATCTCTTAGCCCTACGGCAATGTACATGTGGGTACAACTATAGAGCATCTTCCCCCAGCTGATCTTGCTAACTTTTTTCTCCCCTCTGCTTAACAGTTATGTAACTATCTCTTGCTGTCTTCACTCTACAGTATCGAAAGCAGATGATATATTCTACTTTGTATATTTTGTATATAATGTGTACTGCCTTTTTTATTCTAGCTAGAAATTTATGATAAGATTGTATGTCTGTTTTTTTTTAAGTGTTATTTCTCTATATATGTAGAAAATGTGATTGTATTTAAATTTATTTTGTATGTGGAGCTTTTGTCCCTGAGCCTCCACTGAAAATAGGCACTTTTTGGTCCATTGGAACATCCTGGTAAACAAATCCAAATAAATAATAAATAAATAAATAAATAAATAAGGTGCATGTATACTAAACCAAAAAACTCAATAATACCAAAAAAGTAGACATGATTAGGGAAGCCACTAAACACAGAAACTACAAAGGTAGTTTAAAAGTGGTTCAATGCACTTTTTGGTGTTATTGGATCCTCTAGTTCACCTTATCTCTTGCAACATCATTTTGCAAGGTATTCACTTTCGATCGATTGTTATGTTTGCACTAGCAGTAATCTGATTTGTTTCCAAGTGTTAATTTTTCAAGTCTGAGTGTAAGGTGAGTCCAAATGGATTAGTGTGTTCTATCCTGGTTAACAAATAGAAATATAAATGAATCAATTAATCAATAAATAAGTAAACAAACAAGGTGAATAAGACAATTCTTCACCTGTATTTATAGTCAAAGATTATCATGGCCTCCACTTTGCATCAGAATTCACATAAAAATAACAATGACTTGTCCAATCTTTAAATAAGCCTTATCTGTTTCAAGAAGGTTCATTGGTAAGCATATTTAGAGGAGCTAGAGAGACAATAGCAAAGCAAAAAAGAAGCAGTGATACAGAGCAGTGCCAGTTCATTTCCATATTTTCAATTAAGAAACGACTTACTGTGCAAGGAAGCCAGACACAAAGAGCTCGTACTTATTTCCTTGGGCATTTAAATCACTTGTGATGATGTCAGGACATAGCCAAGCGTGCAAATCAAGGATGTATGTTGCAAACTGACCTTGGTCACCATGCTGTGGGGTTCCTAGCTGAAAAGATAAGGCTTTTATGGGAAAAAAATACCTATCTGTCCAGAGACATCTGTTGATTATGTGGCAGTGACACACACACACATTATCCTGGACGTCTTCGATTCAAGTCCCAGATGAGAGCTAATAGTTATCCTTTCATTCTTATGAACCAGTGCCAGACTAGGGGGTCTTTTCTGTGTATGTTTGTGCTGTAATTGATCAGAAATAAGAAATAAAATTATTTTTAGTTAAGAACAAATAAATATTTTCAGAGCTGTCTGCCAGGTCCATTGTAATTCATGACCACAGAGAAACCTTAGTGCTGAGAATGTAAACATAGTACCATAACAGATAGTAAAGACTCAATGACAAGCAGTTAAGGAAGACATAGAAATCATGATCAAACTTGGAGTCATAAAATAATCACAAAGTCAGTGGAATAGTCCCATTGTACTTGTCTTGAAGTCTTATTGATCTGTAAGATTTTTCATTGACTTCAGAAAATTAAACATCATTTTAAATGTAACTTCATATCCCATGTCCTGAGAGTATGACATGATTGAAAAGTTGGGTAGGATTAGGTTTCTGTCCAAAGTGCATCTAGTTTAAATCGACTAACAAATTCTACTAACCCCAATAGCTAAGGAAAAATGTAATTTTCTGCACCAGAAGCACTCTTCCATTACCAAGTCCTTCTTTTTGACCTCCATGGAGCACCTGCAACATTCTAGAGCCTGACAGACAGAATTCATTGACCCCAAGTAGCATAGATGGATAAATGTAGTATTATTTTCTGAAGAATGAAAAAGCAGTCTCTCTAAAGCTCATACTAATTTTAATTCCCTGTATCAAGCCTGTGTGATGGAAACCCACCTAAATTCAAGTTGGGTATTGAAGAACCTTGATGTTTGGGCTATGTAATTAGCTGAGGGATAGAGAAATCCCAAGCCTAAAAAAATAAAAATGTACAAGACTGGACTAAGCCGACTACCAAGAAAAAGGTTAATGCATTTACGGACTGATCTAACAACTCATTTCTAATTGTGGCTCCACTGCTTGTCCGTTTACTGACCTGACCAAGGAAAAAGGACCCTTGATGGTTAAGTAGATAATTGAAGCAGAACAAGTCTTTAAACAACAAGATGATATAAAAAATATATGGAGAACACTGACAGATACAAAAAATACACAAAATTAAAAACAAATTTCAACCACAAAAACAAACCAAAATCCATTTGCTAACACACGATGGTTGAACACTTTTAATAACACATAGTAGTTGTTATTATGTTATTAAAGGGGTTGCTGTCCGGTTCGATTCTCAGCTAAAGCGTCTTCTGCGTGGAGACATACGTGAATGGGCGTACCTTCGTTGAAGGTTGTGCGTCAGTGCTGGTAACTCGGCACGTAAAAATCAACTACCAATCATTAGCAGACCGGAGTTCCGCTGTGGCGACCCCAAACTGGGAAAAGCCAAAAGAAACAACAACAACACTTTGTTCTTAAGACTGAGATTTTTGTTTAATATAAAAATTGCTTAGAAATGTATCTTCAGACATTTCTAAGCAATTTTAGTTCTAAAAGATTCTTCTGTGACAGGCAAAAGTGCAGTCTTGTTTTTTCCAATGCAGTAGAAATCTAGGCAATGCTGGCAGATGTTATTCTGCTATAGATAGAGAATGTCCTCCTTCAAAAGGGGACTTTGCCATCTTAAAATACTACTTGTTTGGTAAAACACTTGTGTTGACTACTGATAATTCCCCTTGCAATGGCTGTACCTTCAAAAGGACTGCAACCCAAAGCCCTCCAACCTTACAACTTTAAGCCACTAAAGCCCCTGTCCCTTGAATGCACATAGGATGCCTCAAGCTTACTTCCCATGCACTAATGCTAGAACTGCTGGTATGCTACACTGAATCACATGGCACAGGGAGCAGTACCTCATTGGATATATTAGAGCAAAAGCCAATAGAAGCCATCTCATTCCCTGACCTTGTGATTTAGAAAGAGTTCTGAAGAGGATTCTCTAGAAAACTACAAGGAAAGGACAAAGTTGGTCTGAAAGGTGTCTCTGAAAAATGAAAGAAAAACAAGAACTGTTGTTATGTGAGGAGAAACCACTGGAACTACTTGTGTCTGTATGATGAAAGAAACATAGGTTCATAAGTACATACTAGGCTACTGATCTGTGATGGTCTTAAGAATCTTAGCCTTACATTTCCATGGTGGTGTTTAGCCTTAATACTGTTTGTATGAATAGCCCAGAGAATGGCAGAATAAGGAAAAGTTGCAAAAATTACTTGTTGTCCCTATTCATGCGGGACATGGGTGCTAAATTGGGGATGGATTTGAAGTTCTCATTCATTCATCAAATAATATTTAAATAGAGTAAGAGAAGTAGCTTTATCTAGAGAGGGAGTCATTTCCATAGAAGCAATATTCTCTGCAATACATACTTATCCCCCCAGTATGTTGAAAAATGTTGCAAAAGAGACTGCAATCCCTTTAGTGGATCTTCACACCTCCATTTGACTTGTAAATGTGTGGTAAGTCCTTTAAAATTCTATAGGTGAGGGAGAGACTGCCTCTCAGCAGACTATATGATACTGAGAAGAAAGATGCTTTCACATTGTCTATATAGGTTGTGTGATTCAGACTATTGATTTTTTTAGTGGAAAAGCATTAGGATTGCTCCAGTTGTGACATGTATTTGGACAGGTAAATACCAAATGGGACATTATATTCGATGACAGGGCTGATGAGATCTTAATGATTGCATACCTGGACCTGAACACCATACCTTTAGATACAAGCTGTGCAATAAAAAAAGCTTCCGTACAATAATGGATACATGGTCATGAAAGGCAATTCAGTGTCAACCCAGGTTCCCATATCACTCTTTACGGGATTGGTTTTCAGGGGTATGTTGACAATATGTTAGTTAAAAGGGAAAGCATGTTTGTCAAGGGACAACATTATTAATTTTTTTGCATATAGCTTAATTCCATTTTTTGACACCATCTACTTGTTTCGGAAAGGCCCTGTTGGAGGATCTTGGTGTCCTCTGAGAAGTTTATGATGACACAGAGTTTTCAGTCATGTGCAGACTTGATGATCCATAAACCCTTAACATTTTCTTTGTTCTCCAAGAAATAAATGCTGAAGAGAAGTGTCCATGGACTGAACCCAGGGCTATGTCACTAGCGGCTGGTGTTTTGGAGGAGACAGAACCACCATTCCTAATTTCCTGGGTTCTGCTTAAGAGCTAATGAGCTACACAGGGGGTTACATTCAACTGGTAGTCGCTATTTATGTTGTTTGACTATTGGGTGGTGTCATATGCCTTTGAAAGGTCTAAATATGAGGTGTATACTGATTTGCCCTTATACATTGCTTCTGCAAATTGGTTAATTAGGCAAAATCTGTCCTTGATGAATCTGAAATTACTTGAGTCAAGAATTTGCACGAAGGGAAATGGCTGATATTTGATATTTTTAAGTACGGTTTACCAACCAGCTTTGAAGAAAATACTGTGTATATTTAAATACTGAAATTTTTGAACTTACCTTAGAAAATAACCTAGCAGTGGATGATTCATTTATTTATTTATTATTATTTATTTTACATTTGTTGACCGGGAGAATCCGACTGGATAAATGTCCATTTTCAGCCGAGGCTAAATATACAAAGGCAAGCAAACACATACAGAGTCATTTAACAAATACAGACCCCAGGTACAAAACATAACATATAAGAAGTATATACAGAAAAAAAAAAAAAATATATATATATGTATATATATATATATATATATATATATATATATATATATATATATATTTTTTTTTAGCTGCAAATTGTATTAGCGGGATACGTTAGTTGTATGTCCAGTAATTTCTACTTGAATTCATGAGAGTATGTATAATTCACCCATAGATATGTGTAAATTTACAAAATTGTGTTTGAGTATGATGGTGTATGAAAATGTTGGGGAGTACAGTGAGTAGTAGAGAGCTTTCAGGAGTGTAGTAGAACTAGTAGATGAGGTTTGTATATTAAGACAACTAGTACATACAGTAAATTAATATGCAGAGGTTGATACAGAAAGTCCTGAGGGAAAAGCAGGTGTAGAAGGTCATTTATTTCCTGATTTTGTGTTGCATATATAAATAAATGTCTATCTGAAAACCAAATCTAAAAAATGTATAGGTGTATTATCTTGGCAGGGTATTATAATGTATTATGAAAACTGCTGCAATTGCCAACTCATCTTGGCTGATTATAAAAGCTATGGATTGGGTAATGTCACTGTATCCGATTAGCTGGAATGTACTGATAACAGAGGTGATTGTGTGTAATCTGCTGGGCACAGAAAGTCCCCCCCCCCTTCAGTTATGGGATGGCTTAGTTGTATGAAAGTGCTACTTCAAATAGTCTGTTTCTCAGTGTTGATCTCCAAACACATGGATATCAGAAGGCCAACTCATAATAATCCATTTTGTTTTTTCCTGGATTTTGTTTGATTCTCCATCTTTCAAACAATAACCTTGTTTCCATGAGATAAACCATTTGTTTCCTGTCAAAGAAAATGCTGTCACTGAATTTGATTCAGCTGGAGAGAGCCCTCCTTAAGGTAAGCAAGAAGGCTGTTTTATTCTAATCACCTGCAGATGACCAGCCTTCGGTGCAGCATATTGCCTAATGTGTGGCTTACTGGTATCATGCTAGGGACCATCACAACTGTCAACACATCATCATCATCATTAGACTTCCCCTGTGACTAAATGGCATGAAATGTCTCACGATTACCTAGCAATGCCATCTCCTTGTTTTACATACAGGCCCATGTAATAGCATAATCAGAGCAGAGAGCTGAGGGCTTTTCTAATAAGACCTTAACCGTGTAACCTGATAGTTTGATATGAGCATCTCCATAGGTGCGAATCCTTCTAAACCCTCCTCATATGTATGTGTGCTTTCACCCATTGTTAATGAGGATACCACAACCAATTGGGGATGGCAAAGCCCATGCTCAAAGACCTGGCTGCTATGAGTGCCACACATCCAGCTTGCCAAAACGATCTCACCCTACCACCAGGATGGGAAAGCTGACATTGACCTCTCAGCCACAACCTTCTTGCCCAGTTCTTCTAGTGCCTGAACTGCTACAACAAATCAGGTCATGTGTGTTTCACTCAGGAACTCATCTCTCTATGCAACAGAGTTGAGCTAATACATAAAAAGCCATGGCGACTGTAACTACAAATTTTTATTTCTAAGTGCATCCTGGTTCACAGCTTATGGATTTGCCTACAAATTATAAATTTTACTTCAGTGTATAGCAGTTTGTACTGGCAAATCTTTTATATTTCTAGAACATTAGAGACTTCTTAAACAACTGATTTCATTTTCATTCCTGAAAGATCTTGGTGTAACCATTGAACCACAGACACAGAGACACACAAACATATGCATGCGCCCACACACACACACACACACACACACACACACACACACACACACACACACACACACACACACACACACACACACACACGCGCATGCACACGCACATGCACACTCACACGTATTTTGTAAACTAAATTATATGTACTAAATCTCTATAAATCTCTGTCTATCTATCCATATGTGGAAGTCATATGAATAATCAAGCATTTGCAATACCAAACATTTTTTACTCCGGCTGAAGTGATCAAAGCACATTCAGTCTTTTCTGCCGGTGTTAAGTCTGTGCAAGATCATGAACAGCAGGGATCAAGTGATTTTCCATGTCCCGCTGTACAGTGATCTCATAGCTGGGATATCTTTCTGTCTACGGTTGTCTTGTGTATATATGTAAGTATTGTAAATAGTTTGCTCTCCCTTTATTCCCCTCCCTAACATTTATGCTTGTTCTACCACTCTGCCATAACAAGACTCAGACTCTATGTAACCTTTTTAACCAACCATGTCAATATATGACTCATATGTCAATATATGACTCATATGTCAATATACGAGTCATATGCTATGTAAACACTATACCTCTTAATGTCTCTGTATCACAATCTACCAGTATTCTTATCACTTAGGCTGACTGTTGCATCTTTATGTATCTGTATCTTTGAACCTTCATTTTAATTTTATCTTTTGTATTTTCTTTTCTTTTATCTTTAATATTATTATGTAATGTGGAACTTTTCTCCCCGGGCCTCCACTGAAAATGGGGTCCTCAGCCCAGTGGACCTCCCCGGTCATCAAACTGAAATAAATATATAATTAAATAATTAAATAATTAGTGGGGGGTTAGCCCCATGAAAAATACGTGTTTTGTTTTTTGGCGTTTTGGCTTTCAAGATGAATGTTTAGCCATTTGACATTTGTGCACTTTGATATCTTGCAGCACATATCTATATTTATATCTGTCTATCTACATATATCTATATCTATATCTATCTATATATCTATCTATATATATATATATATATATATATATATATATATATATATATATATAGATATAGATATATATATATATATATATATATATATAAAGAGAGAGAAAGAGAGAGAGTGGATAACACAGAATGTTGAAGCAGTGATATGACATGAACATTTCATTGGATCATTGAAAAAGGAAACATATGTAATCAGATCTAGTTTAAGCCGGAAAAGGGATTTGTCCATTCCCCATTGCTGTGTGATCATGGAGCTAATATAATTAGAGAAGCAGGGGAGTAAGGGTGATAAAAGACTTGCCCTACTGAAAAAAAAGCATTATTGAATGTTACATGAGTCTGTATTTGAAATGGAGTGGGATAAGGAATCTGAGCTTTCTCTATTGTTGTGCAATCACAGAGTTAGTATAATTAAACATACAGGGGTGTGGACAGTGCAGAAACATTGTTTAAATGTGTTACATAAGATTTTAGATCAGGAATATATATGTATATATATATATATATATATATATATATATATATATATATATGTATGTTTATTAATATGTATATATCTTTGTCAGCAATTTAAAAATACTTAAAAAAAGAGTCAGATGCACACACACTTTAAAAAGAAAGTAGAAAAATAAAAATACTGACAAATGTCCTTGTAAATGAAGGAACTTAAAAACATAAGAAATGAACTGGAAATGAAAAACATTTATCTTTCTTGACAGTGCAGAACATGGATGCAAATTCACTTAGGCATTTAACATGGCTTCTTCAGTAGCCTGAAAACTCTTGTTAAAATATCCATGTTTTTATTCCACCTCAGAAAGGAGTGACATATGGTTCAAACAGATGTCTGCAGAGAAGTTATCCCAGACTAATGACACAGCTAGAGAAAAGGTCCTATCCTCTTTTAATTTCAGTTTCACATCAAGAAGCAGTATCTGGCAAGATTTTTATCAATTCATTTCTTACAGATAAGGGCAAAACACCAGCAGCATACTAAGGTGCTAAGCTGACTCATGGGTGTAGAAAAAATAATTTGTTAATACTCTTTAATCCGTAAGTGTAGTAATTATCTTTCCTTGGATCACTGGATAATTTATTGGTTTGTGTCTGTCTATATATATATACATATATATATATATAAATATATATATATATATATATATATATATATATATATATATATATATATATATATATATCACGGACAGATGCACAGCTCCTTATATTGATGTATAGTTTTCCAGCCTTAGGGGCTTAAGACGTCCCCCTACTATAAGGAAAAACAATACACCACAGAGAAAAACTAGTACATGTGAGAAACAAAGCTGATGGCTGAGAATCCTAAAAAATCAGCAAAAAAGAATCATACACTATTGGAAAGCTCATTCGAGAATTCAAGATAATCAAGCAATTATAACTTGTTTAAAAATCAAAACTTTTTCTTGAAAAACAAATAGGTGAGCTCTTTCGACCTTAAAAGAGCTTTGTCACATCTAAATACAGTTTACAAGGCATGCAATAAATGTATGGGATTTGCAGTAAGTATGTCTGCTTTATCACACAGATCACTGTCAATTCATTCAAGCTGGGGTCATAAATGTATGTCAGAGGCTGTTTTTCCAAAATAACATAGGATGCTTCATCGTTCATACCTGTTCTCCATATCTACTCTTATTGTGAGCTAGTAAGTTATAGCTTATTTGCTGTTTTCCTATCCTATGTTACTAATGCCTAATTTATACAAATCTTGCCCACATTTCAGAGGTTCATAGGTTCATAGGTGTGTACTAGGCTAATGGCCCTGGAGCCTTTACAAGCCTAGTCTATAGAAGTGCCCTGACATCGTGCCGCCTGGCATTAGTTCCCAGTGCCTTTATCAAATAGACCCACTGGAGTGATCCCCATAGTGAACTTTCTATTTCCCATCCACTCATCAAGATTTCTGTTGAAGAGGGCCAGTGAGGTGCTCTGCTTGACATGTGTGGGAGGTCTATTTCAGTGCATGGGCAGTCTCTGGGTTATGAACCTGTCTCTCCAGCATGTTCTGTTGATTGTGGTAATCAGGTTGAGGTCTCTGGAGCATGTGGTGTGGAGGGATTGGGATTTCTTTAGATGTAGCATTTCTAACAGAGCTGAGTCAGACATGGTTTTGTAAGTCAAGCAGAGATTGTGTCTTAGTAGACGATATGAGACAGAGAATAGCTGGAGTTTTCTTGAGTCTGCCCATGCAGGACATGTGTTTAAGGCCTAGGATCCTCTTTGTGAGGTACTTTTGTGGCCTTTCCAGCTGTTGCATGTGTCTAGTGAAGTTCATGCCAAATGGGGCATTATACTCAATGATTGGCCTAATGAGGGAAGAGTAGAGAGAGATGATGACCTCTTTCTTCCTGGATGCAAAACTCTTGGTAATGAGATGTGCCACATAGAAGGACTTTCTGACCAATGTGACAATATTGTGGTCGAAGGAGAGGTTGCTGTCAACCTGTGTCCCCAGATCTCTTATAACACCTTCAGTGTTCAATGAGCTCCCATTGATGTGGTAATTAGAGGGAACTGAGTTTTTCCTAAAGGGGATGACGATGCATTTTTTGGCATTAAGCTTAAGGCCATGGTTTTGACACCAGTCATTGGTCTCAGTGATACCTTTCTGTAGGATGTCTACATCACTTGTTGAGTTAATAATGGTTCCCAGCTTGCAGTTGTCTGTGAACTTGGTCAGCTAGAGTCCTTCTGTGTTGGCCTGGACTTCTGAAAAGTAGATGCCAAACAGGAGAGGACCCAGAACTGATCCCTGTGGCACTCCACTCATGACTGGTTGGCAGTCTTATTTGGAGTCCACTACTTTCACACTGTGGGTTCTATCTGCAAGTCAATTTGCAACACACCTAGTGACATAGGGGTTGATGCCTAGTTTGGTGAGTTTATCAATAATTCCTGAGTGGGAATGGTATCAAAGACCTTGGCCAGATTGAGGTAGGCTGTATGAACTGCCTTGCCTTCATCCACAGCTCTGGTGATTGACTCAAATAAGTCAACCAGATAGAGCAGGCATGATCTACTATTCACAAAACCAAATTGCTTGGGATCTAGAGTTTGGAGATTCCCTATATCCATGTTAATTAGGTCCATGATGATGCGCTCCATAGCTTTCCATATCAGACTCATCAGATTAATGGGGCGATAATTCCCAGGGTCTGTAGTCTCTCCCCCTTTATGGAGAGGGATGACTGTAGCAGTGCACCATTTGGTAGGGACAAAGCTTGAGGTGAGGCTGTGATTGAACAGGGCACACAGTTGTGGTGCCATTTCATTTTGTAGTTCATGTAGAACACATCCAGGGATATTGTTGGATCCCATGGAAGCTGTATTCTTGGCCTTGGACAATGCAGCTTTAAGATGTGCTGGAGTAATGCTGGATGCCTGGCATTCTTCCTGTATTGTGATTGGTCCTTTAAGGCAGGAGAGAGGGGTAAAGTTGGCACTGAAACTGTCGACCAGTATGTTGGCAATATCTGCTGGCTCAGTATAGGAGGTACCATTGTGCAGTAACTCAGAGCAAATCTGGGTATTGCCGTGGAGATTCTTGATATTACTATAGAAGGCTTTGTGGTTGTTTTTTGTGTCTACTACAATTCTGCCTTCATAGCTGGCTTTAGACGCTTTGATGAGAGATCTCAACTTTTTGTTGAGGCTAATAACAGAGTTTTTCCAGTTTTGGGACTTCATCTTTTTCTGCAACAGTTTCTTCCTTCTGTTGTAGAGTTTATTAATGGCAGGGGACCACCAGATTGGCTTCCTTTTTTTGGAGGAGAGTGTTTGGAGTACGTGTTCATACAGTGCATTAGTGTATGATTCAGCAGTCACACATCTATTTTCCATTGACATAGGTGCCGTGAAGTTAGCCATCTCTTAATTTAGGAAATATTAGTTCATCATTGTATCTGTGATGTGTTAAGTAGATGCTATTTACCATGTTTTAGAAGGGGTGACAAGCACTAAAAATATGAGACTAGTCAAATTAAAACCTTAAAGTAGTATACTGCAGTAATCATAACTGCAGCTAGTCAGGACAATATGTCTGAACCTGTGACTGGAAGCGCCTACCTTGTATCCTTTATGTCAGGAGTATATCATCATTTCCAAGACAGGATGAATTCAACATTCTAGTGGTTTATCAATTATGACTTTGTTCAGAGAGACAAGACAATTCTCTACATATGCTAGGTCTGAGATAAACTGCAGCGTTCTATGACAGGGAAACAAACAGGGTTAAATGAGGAATGGGAAGGATGAACTTGAAGGGTTAGTGAGACAAGGTAATTTGGAACAGTTCCACATCCAACATTTATTTATTTATTTATTTATGCTTGCATGTATGTATGTATGTATGTATGTATGTATGTATGTATGAATGTATGTATGTATGTATTTAACATTTGCTTACTGGGAAAGTTCAACTGGAACAGAGTCCATTTTAGCGGAGACCTGGGGAGAAATGCTCCAGACATGTCACATACCATTAACCAGACCCTTTATCACATCATTGCTTACTATATCATCCCCTCTGTGAACAAATCTGTCCACCTCATATGTTCAGTCCATAACTCCTATATAACTCATATGGATTCCTTATGCATTAAGCCAAACACTATTTTCCTAGGGGACGTCAACTGCCCTTCCATTAACTGAGAGTTGTATACATTCTAGTCTTCATCAATACAAACTCTCTGAACTAGTTAGTCCTCTCCCCCCAACCAGGGGTGATAAAATCCTGGATGCAGTCTTCCCTGATATGGGACAGTTCTGCTCCCTATCACTTGTAACTCTGTCACAAATATCACCCAGAAAATTAGAGTAAGCTGTTCTACCTCCTCTGAAAGACCTGCACTAGTGATGTACCCCACAGTTCAGTCTTTGGGCCACTCATCTTTGTCCTGAAATTCTCAGAGGTCAGTGCTACTGTTGATGGTTTATGGCTGACCAGTTTTGCAGATGACTGTAAACTTGGGGCCATCATAAACTCTCCAGAATGCACCAAGATTTTCCAAGAGGGCCTTTCCCAAGCCAATTGCTGATGTCAAAATCATGGATTAAAACGGAATTCCAAGTGTATACTGAGTATCCTGCAGTAAACAAGAAGTTCTTTGTAACTATCACATTGATGACATACCCCTGAAAATTGATCCACTAGTTAAGGACTTGGGAATCTATGTAGACAATAAACTGTGAATAAACTGTTTTTGATCACCACATATCCACTATTCTAAGAAAGTGAATTTCTTTGCACAGCATATCACTAAGAAGTTGGCTTCTAGGTCCAGGGATGTGATGATTCTGTTGTATTCTGCACTCATCAGGCCAATCTTTCAATATTAGTGGCTATAATGCCCCTTTGATATGTACCTGTCCAAAGTCAACTCAAATTACCACAATGCTTTCATATTAAAAAAGTCAAAGGCCTAAGTTCTAAAAAAAAACTGTGCAGACCTTCTCAAAGCCTTGTTCATCTTCTTGGTGTCATACAGACTTTTGAGGGGTGAACTCTGCCTTGCATATACAACCTCAACAAACCCTATCCTGTCAGACCTAATGCACATTCATAAGTCCAAAGGGGACATTCAACATCACTCCAGTGTTAGCAATGTCTTTTGCAATATGAATAGAACATGCTGCAGGGAAAGATATGTATCACAGAGAATAACACTTCTGTGGAATCATCTTCTTCAGTTAAATAAAGTACGTCTCTTACACTATTCAGATCTAATCTGAACAAATGAGTGGGTAATAGCAAATTCACCCCTGGTTTATCAGCCTTGTCCCTCCTAGACTGGGGTAACATGTAAATGTTCTGCTAATCTATGTGTTATTCCTACTTTAAATATAAGGGCTAAAACCTTAATATGAATGTATAGCTAGGCTTCTAAAGATCTTCATGGATAATAAGGCTAATAAATACCTATGAACCTAAGAAAAAAGGCACACTATACAAATGCAAAGAATAGTTTTAACATGACTCCAGATCAACAAGCAATGACACTGGGTTTTCTGCCATGCTTTCTATTGGAATGAGGCATGCAGTAGATATGTAATACTGCAAATTTATTATAGCAACTTTGCGACTCATAAATATATGCTTCATTTTACATGGGAAATATAAACAGGAAAACTATATTCCACATGCAGACTATTTTTGTGCTGTCTTGCATAATAAATGTCTTAGCTGATGTTAGCTTCAGCTATTGATGACAGTGTAAATCTATAAACCATTTGTGACGCATGGGACCACCAAAAAAAAAAAAAAAAAACTAATAGACGGAACAGATAAGAAGAAGGTTTGCCAAAATGGGTTCAAGGTTAAGACATTTACCTTATGAGAAAAGAATGGACTCCCTTACTGTCTGTTCTTTAAACTATAGAAGGTTAAGGGGTGACTTTCTTCTTTCATATGAAGCACTTATTATTCCCTTCCTATCTGATTATTTAATGTTAAGGACTTAGACAAACATCTAGAACTTTGCAGTCTTAAGATTCTTTTCTAAATTTGCAAATCAGACAGACTAAAAAAGTTTGTATATTTATTTATATGATAGTTAAACATATGATTTTTTCCTTAGTTATTAAGGGTGACAAGTTCACTAAATTCCATTAGCAAATGTCTGAATGCAATATGGGAAAAAAGAATATGCAATGGGTTTTAGACTTGGTTGACCTCTGGAGTTTATTATTTGTCATAACAGATGGTAAAATTATGTAGGTCTTTCAGATTATTGACCATACCTGTTTACCTGTTTAATCATTATCACAGAGTAGTGTAATGCACAACAGGTATGTAAGTCTTGCAGATTATTGACCATACCTGTTTACCTGTTTAATCATTATCACAGAGTAGTGTAATGCACAACAGGTATGTAAGTCTTGCAGATTATTGACCATACCTATTTACCTGTTTAATCATTATCACAGAGAAGTGTAATGCACAACACATTTGTGATTTAAAAATGGCATTGTACACCAAGGCGTATATCATATAGGTTCATAGGTTCAAAGGTTGGTACTGGGCTATCTGCCTGAAGGCATATATTAGCCCAGCCACGTTGTGGGGTATTCACCGCCCCTTTAGTAGTTCCCTAGACCCTTGTACTAGCAGCTAGTACCCTTGGCCCCTATCTAGTAGTGCTGTTGGTGTGATCCCCGGTGTGAACTTTCTGTTACCCATCCACTCATCAAGGTTCCTCTTGAAGAGTGATAGTGAGGGGCTCTGTCTTATGTAGATCGGGACCCTGTTCCATAGTAAGGGAAGTCTCTGCGAAGGGAATCTATCCCTCCAGCATGTTCTTTTCATTGTTGTGTTGAGGTTTATATCCCTAGACCGTGTAGCTCGAGTAGATTTGGTTTTGCTAAGATGGAGCATGTTCAACAATTCTGGGTTGGACATGGCTCTGTATGTTAGACAGAGATCGCCTCTGAGAAAGCGGTATGCAACAGAGAACAGTCTTAGCTTTTTCAATCGTGCTGCATAGGGCAACTGTTTGAGGCCAGTAATCCTCTTGGTTAGGTACCTCTGTGGTCTCTCCAGCTGCTGGAGATGTCTAGCCAGGTACATTCCAATTGTCGCATTGTACTCAATAATGGGTCTGATGAGGGAAGAGTAGAGGGGCACCATTAAATCCTTAGATCTTGATGCGAACCCTTTCGTGATCAGATGGGTCACATAGAAGGATTTTCTAACCACTTTGGCAACATGGTTATCAAAGGAAAGCTGACTATCTACTTGGGTCCCTAGATCCCTTATTTCTTCTTCAGATTTCAGGGGATTACCTCCTATGTTGTAGTTTGCAGGTACTCTGCTTTTTCCAAAAGGGATTACTACACATTTTTTTGCATTTAGCTTGAGACCATGGCTTTGACACCATGCGTCAGTCTCATTTAGGCCCTTCTGGAGGATCTCCATGTCGGCCGGAGACTCTGTTATAGCACCCAGTTTGCAGTCGTCCGCAAACTTAGTCAGCCACAGCCCTTCCGTGCTTGCCTGTACTTCTGAGAAGTATATGCCAAGCAGGAGGGGCCCCAGGACAGAGCCCTGAGGCACACAAATCATTACTGGTCTGGATTCGGATATAGATCCCACTACTCTTACTTTATGGGATCTGTCTCAGAGCCAGTTTGCGATCCATCTTGTGATGTAAGGGTTTATGCCCAGGCTGGTGAGCTTATCAATAATACCTGAATGGGGAATGGTGTCAAATCCTTTAGCAAGGTCAAGGTAAGCCGTGTGTAGCTCCTTTCCCTTATCTATAGCCTGAGTAACTGTCTCAAAGAAATCCACCAGGTTCAGGAGGCATGATCTGCCCTTGATGAAGCCAAACTGTGTGGGGTCCAGCAACTGGAGGTTCCCAATCTCTCCATTTATGAGTTCCATAATGATTCCCTCCATAGCCTTACAGATCAGACTGGTCAGGCTTATTGGTCGGTAGTTCCCCGGGTCAGTTGTGCCCCCACCCTTGTGTAGTGGGACTACCATTGCTGTGCGCCATTCTATGGGCACATATCCTGTGGAGAGGCTGAGACTGAACAGGGTATTAAGATGCGGGGTTAATTCCTTTTGGAGCTCGCGTATGACACAGCCTGGGACACCATCTGGTCCCATGGAGGCAGTGTTTTTAGCTTTAGATAGAGCCTTGTTAACCAATGTATCAGTAATAATTGGACTTACACAATCCCCTAGAATGGTAATAGGTCCTGTAGGTGGTGAGGGGATTGAGAAATTTGCACTGAACCTGTCAGCCAAGATGTTGGCAATGTGAGAAGGGTCAGTGTATTTTGTTCCATTTTGTACTAGCTCAGAACAGACCTGAGCGTTGTCATTTAGGTTTTTGACGTAGCCATAGAAGGCCTTATGGTTATCCTTGGCATCCTTGGCAACTTTCTTTTCAAAATTAGCTTTAGTTGAATTGATGAGGGCCCTCAATTTCTTACTAATGCTGATCAGGGATGATTTTTCTACTTGAGATTTGGCCTTTTTTTGTATAAGTCTCCTCCTTTTATTGTAAAGTTTGCTTATGGTCGGGGTCCACCAGACTGGTTTCTTCTTGCTTGAGGAAGGAGTCTTGGTTTTATTTGGGATAGCATGGTCCATGCAATCCTGAATATGGATATAGAGTGCCTTGGTGTAGGATTCCGCATCCTGGATATCATTATCCTTCTGTAAGGGAATAGTGAAGCTTTCCACTTCGGATGCAAGTAGTTTGAAGTTTGCTTTGGAAAGGTTTTTGACTATGGTTTCTATGATTGGGGGAGGTGGAGGAGTGAGGATGTCCAGGGTTATCAGTTTGTGGTCGGATCTGACCATGTGTCCTTCCCACCCGATATACATAGGCCAACTACATGTGCACATCACAGGTATTTAGCAGTACTACTAATGTGAACTTGAGACCCAATGATGAGATAGAACAGCAAGCATTTTGCTGCTGTACAGAGATGTTGAGTACATGTCCAATAACATGACATGCTGAACAGCACGTGTGAACATGGAAACTTATATCCAAAGCAATAGAGGAGTACATGCAGCAGTGACACAACACATACATCTTGAACAACACACTTGAGCACAGTGGAGTTGATATATTTATGCATTTGGAATGTTGGGGGAGTGACATCCCCTATATGAGTGGTCAAGTCTCCCTGTAAAAATTCTTTTGAGGTTCAATAAAAGTCGATCTTAGTTAGCTAATGTACATTGTGTGTGTGTGTGTGTGTGTGTGTGTGTGTGTGTGTGTGTGTGTGTGTGTGTGTGTGTGTGTGTGTGTGTGTGTGTGTGTGTGTGCGTGTGTGTGTGCGTGTGTGTGTGTGTGTGTGTGTGTGTGTGTGTGTGCGCGCATGTGTAGAAATGTCTGCATGTATGTGGAAAAGACAATATAAGTGACATCTGTGCCTATGGTGCAACCAGATTTAAAGCTAGTTATTTGGTCACGCGGTTCTGGTTCCCCAGTTTGGTACCCCCTCATCTTTAAAATGAAAAGCCAAAAAGATCTTCTCTTTGGATTTCAGAAGAAAAAAAAAAGAACATTAAAGTGTTTCCATTTTGATGTCTTGGGGGGGGGTGGATTCTTTTCTCCTTTTAAACTGATGAAACTGAGTGCTACATTTGTAACAAATAGCTGCTACATTCCACAACTGGAGCACTAAAGTGCTTCTGTTCTGAAGCCCATGGACCAACCTTTCTGGAGGGAAAAAATAAGTTTTTTTCCTCATTGTGCCCCCAGTACTTTAGACTCAAGGCATCTGCCCCCTTCATCCCACCCTAGCTATACTACTGAGCACAACACATGGGCTGCTTGAGGTAATTACCTTCTAAAAGAGGTATTTAGTTGTTGTTGCGTCTTTCGTTTTTTCCCGGTTAGTGGTCGCCACAGTGGAACTCTGGTCCGGTAATGATTAGTAGTTGATTTTTACATGCTGAGTTACCAGCCCTGATGCACAACCTTCAACAAAGGTATGCCCATTCATACATGTCTCCACGCAGAAGATGCTCTAGCTGAGAATCGAACCAGACAGCGTCTTACTGTGAGGCGACAAAGCTACCGCAGCACCAGAGGTATTTAGTACTGATGGTAATTACATCTGATTCAGAGTCATGAAAATTAACCTATAATTAATTGTTCCTCATTGCAGTTTATCATGTCTCTGAATTGCCTTTGCTGTTATATGCAACTTTTGGCTGCTGCAGTTTATGTGAACACAGGGATTTGTTTCTAAAACACGGCCAATGGGTATTTAAAAGTGCCCAGTTCCCACAGTTATCTGCTATACATTTTATTTAGGTACATAGAGTGTTGGTTAAGATGAAAAGGGCTAGATAAATGCAAAACTCACACAGGTGGTCAAAGTTTGGAGTTCTGAGAGTTAATTTTGCATCTTAAAGCAAATGTACCTGGCCATTGTGATAACAACAACAAGGGAAGAAAAGGGTAAGAAAACCATTTTAGCAGCTACACTAGCAGTAAAAAAATAAGTCTCACACATTTACTTTAAGGCAGAATATAATGTAAAAAGGTCTTCAGTGGTCAGCAGTTGTCAGCATTGTGGTATGCTACATATGTTTTATATATGCTTTCCAAAATTGATCAATAAACACAACAAATATTTCAATACCAGTGTAATCTATATTAGTAAATTCTGCTTTTTGCTTATAATAAACAGGTTTGTAAGACAGTATCTGCTAAAAACATACATCTGAAGTGAATATAATAATAAACACATTTGATAGAATTACTAAAAAACTTAAAAATGCTAGGACTTTAGCATGTCACTACTTCCTATCTTAACATCCTCATGCTCTTATTATTTCAAAACCCTCTAGTTCTTACATTTCAGAAACAAAAGAGAAGATAGCAAAACCATCTAAGTTTCTTCCTTCATAGAAAATACTTCATTCATACCTACTTTCTACTAGTTTTCATACTCCAACATCACTAAATATTCTACATCCCAGCAACTATGACATTCCTCAGCTTAGCCTCTATTCTTCTACTGAGCCATCTCTTATACTATCATAACTCAATTATAGCTCACAACATCTCTCCAGCTCTAAACCAACCATTTATCCATACTTCCTCCCTAAACTCCATAAACTCTCCATACATTGTATCAAACCTGCTAATGATGCCTCTCACCATTACCCCAGCCATCGTCTGATTAACTCCATTTCAACTTAAATTAAAATAAAATTAAGAGAAAACAAGAATTAATAATGCCCAATATTCTAAACTCCTTCTAGGAGGAGACATTTTCCATACTTCTGTCTGTACCTATCAAAACCAACATCAAGACAGTTTTCTCCCACACACTACTTTAACCCCACAATGATAAACCCTTAACTCCAGTAATCGAACATTTGCCACCATAAATATTACAAGCATAAGAAATAAAACTACTGAACTATGTTCCTGGATTGCTCAACACAAGCCTGATATCCTAGCTATAAATGAAACTTGGCTTAAACCCAGCATAAACAACTCCAACATTATACCCTGTCTATTATATCATCTGTGATGACTGTTTTAAGGGAAAACATGGTGGTATTGCTTTAATATTTACCAACAACGACCACATTTCCCCTACAGCAAACCAAAACCAAAAATTCATTTATTATTACTTTCCTGAATATAAACAAATGTGTATTAATTTTCTTTACATTTCTCCTGGTGACAATACAGCTGCAGTTGAGGATATCCTACATTGGATACCCATAACAATTCCACATGAAAAGTACTACTGTGTGATGTGAATGTCACTCGGTTGGATATAACCTCTAACTCTCCTACATCCAGTATGTACTTATATGGTTTCGCACAACTAATTAATAGTGCCACACATTATAGCAAGATATCAATCTCCTTATTAGGGTGCCACGGTGGTGTAGCAGTTAGTTTTGTTGCCTCACAGCAAGAGGTTCTGCCATTCGATTCTTGGCTGGAGCACCTTCTGTGTGGAGTCTGCATGTCCTCCCTGCGGTCAAGTGACGTTAAAAGACATGCAGGTAAGTATGTACATGAATGGGTGTGCCTTCGGGCTGGCAATTTGGCACTGTAAAAATCCACTGCCAATCATTAGCAGACTGTGGTGACCCCTAACCGGGAAAAGCCGAAAGACATTACTATCAATCTCCTTATTAGACTGGATCCTGGTATCAGACCCTAGTATATTCAATACCACAGGTACAATGTTATGCTCTCTCAGTGACTATCTCCAAATCTATGCAACCAAATATCTCCCACATCCACTTAAACAGTATGTTTATAAAACAACACTCAAGCTGCCTAAGTTTAACCCAGAAATGTGTATTGCTACCCTATCATCTATTAACTGGAACGTCATAAAATCATTCTCTTAGATGATTATTTCAATGCAACTTTCCTAAATAGTCTACATTTGCCTTGCACCTCCTAGAAGGAAGTGACTCAAAACACATAATGCAATTTAGATAGCCAAAAAGAGTGGCTTGCTAATGCAGGATAGAGAAAAAGTGTGGAAAGATTGTCAAAAATATAAAACACCACAATATCTCAAAAACTTCAGAATGCTCCACAACCGTACTAAAAAGCAAATAATTGAAAAAAAAAAACTATGCCATAAAAACATTCAGAACAATAGTAAATACAACCCTAAAATTTCTGGTTAACAATTAAAGACATCTTACATCCCATCCAAATATTTAGCCCTAACTATTTTCCAATAACTAACCACTCAAAATGGCAAAAGAATTCAACTGTTATTAAATAGATAGTATTGCATCTCTAACCTAAGACTCTCCAATATCTAAACCCAACCCTGACTAGTAGCCACATATCACCACATCCTCTTTCAACTTCAAGTGTATACCCATATACTATATTAAACTACTTTTAAACACACTCAAACTACTTGACTTCAGCTGATGACTGACTGAGTACCTTAAAACTGCAGCATTGCTTGTCCTGTCTTAGTCCTTATTGTTGTTTGTCTTTCGGCTTTTCCTGGTAAGGGGTCGCCACAGCGGAACTCCGGTCCGCTAATGACTGGCAGTAGATTTTTACAAAACACTGAGGTGCCAGCTCGATGCCCAACCTTCAACTAAAGCACGCCCATTTATGCATGCATGTCTTTCGAATGCTACCCAACCACAGGGAGGGCATGCAGACTCCACACAGAAGGCACTCCCAAGCCCAGCCGAGAATCGAATGGGAGAGCTTCTTGCTGTGAGGTAACAATGCTACCGCCGTACCAAATAGGTCAATCCAGGAACATCATGTTCCCTCTTTATGGAAAAAAATATACATTTCCTTCTACACAAAAGAGAAAATTCAACAGGCTTCACTAACTTTAGACCTATATCAATATTTCCCCATACCCAAAATACTTAAAGAATGTATTCAAACAAATTACTAAACTATCTCCTGCAGGAAAAACTCCCATCCCCATACAACACAGCTTCTGTTCCTCCCACATTACTAACACTGCACTTTTAACCTTTATATAGATTTTGACAATAAATTCAGAGATAACAGCAAACTAGTGTCCTCCTTATTTCATACTTGTATAAAATCTTTGACACACCTTGTCACAGCACACTTCTACTTCAGATGTCCTCAATAGGTATATCTCAGCTCACCCCCATGGTTCAAAAACTGTGTCCAATAAGTATAACTCAATAAATGGCACTCCACCCTCTCTCCATACATCCCAGTCACAAACAGTCTAACACAAGGCTCTATCCTTTGGACCCTCCTCTTTAACATTCAAACCAATACCCAACACACATTCACAAAACAGGCCACTCTAATGCAATATGCACAATTCCACACTAATATGCACATCAGATAACCTGGTGCATCTCCAAAAATTTACTCAGGAGGCTTTAACAGCTACTGAAACAAATCCCTCTCTTGTTAAAAAATACAATTTAGAATGATCTGTCTTCATACCACAACCATTGAAGTCACTTCTTATAGCAAATTATTAGAGATGATTATGGATGATAATATTAAATTCAACCTGCCTATACAAAATTGCATAAAGAATTCACCAAAAACTAGGGATGCTTGACAAAGCAAAAAACATTTTCAACAATGAAACTAAAACTACATGTCACTACTTACCTCCTCTCCTCACCTCACTACTTTATGGCACTCCCATTCTTAGTAATCTTCAGGCATCAGAAAAAGCAAAACATGAACGCTATAAGAAACTTGCTGAATCTGCAGCAAATACTACTGCTAGCAGTAAAGCCTAAAGTGATAAGAACTACTCTATCAACTAACATGTACACAGCTTCTTACCACCTATAAAATTAACCAGCATCCATCTGCCTGTCTAGCACTAAATGCCATTCTACACAAATATGTTTTCATTCAGTCATTAACATCCATTGACTAAAAACTTCTGTCTGTCTACAGACCTATCAAATCTACTGGGCAGGTTCTGTACTCAAGCCATGCTGCTAAGATCCGGAACTCCTTAGCTATATCCATCAGGTCAGTACCCTCCAGTCCTTTAAAACTATTATGAAAGACTTCCTAGACAAAATCTGGACCTCTTCTTGCTCAGCCCTCTGGTAAACTACAGGTACTGATTTATACTTTACACCCTCTTACTCTCCCTTCTTCACTCACTTCCTAATTTTAATCAGTTTCTTTATCCTGCCTCTATCTAATTATGTCATAACCCGGTTTTCTTCAAACTTTCTCATTTCAAATTGAAATTACTGTTCATATTGTAATTATTTATTTTATTTTTTATTTATTTGACATTTGTTAACTGGGTTGGCCCAACTGAGCTGAGGACCATTTTCGGTGAAGACCCGAGGAGAAAATCTCCAAAGAACAAAAGACAAATACCTAGAAGTTAACAATACAATCACATAACGTAGAAAATGAGAAGTGCACAAATCCTCAGTAAAAACAGTATAACATCTTTACAAAGGCATGCAATAAACAAATATGTATAATAATACAAGGTATAATAAGCAGAGCAACAATGTTGTATTTCAGTGAGAATAAGACCATAAACAGTTAATTAGTTGTGGTAAAGTAAAGATGAGTAGAATATAGGGTGATTAAGTAAGGTCATTGTCATGTGGGGGCTTAACATGGACAGGACCAGGTCTTTTGAAGACAGTGTTTTAGCTCTCTTTTAAACTGATGTTTTTGGCGAATATTTCTTATATTGGGGCGGGTGTATTCCAGATGTGAGCTACTGACTATTTATACAGGGACTTTCCAATATTCTTATTGGGGCTGTAAATGTCGAGAAGCTGTTTATCAGTGGTATGAAGGTGTCGGAGGGGAGAATAGTAAGATATTAGTTTGGAGATAGAGGGGCAGGAAGAGGGATTATAGAGAATGAAGTGTGTGACATATAATTGTGGAAGCAGTAGCTGATGAGAGAATTTAGGGCAGAGTAGTGTCTTAAGGGCAGTGATGGGAATGGTGAGGAAAGTTAGTGGTAAATCTCGTTATTTTATTGTAAGTTTGCAAAAGTTTAGACATGAGTAGATAATTACTTACCTTTAATTTCACTAAACTGGTTAAAATTTCTCTAAGTATTAAATTATTGGCATATAAGTCGTATCAATGTTGGCCCACGTTTTCACATTATGTCAAATTTGCTATAATCATTTAAACTGTAGAAGTTCAGTATTATTTTTGAAAATGTAGAGACAGTTGCAAAAAACAATTTAAACTTCGACTGCTGTTATCTGCCTGTGCAATAAAAGGATATTAGCCTGTCTGTTTACTCAAGATCATTTTACCACTTTAGATTCCACTGAGGTGCATATTAGAGTTCTTTTACAGCATTTTGCATTTAACAATGGCCTGAACAAAACATCTTCAGTAATGAAAGAAATTCTGTCTTATTTCTGTTTTCATAGAAAAGAAGCAAAGCTCTGTCTAAAGCATAATGTTCAAAATTAAAAACCACCAGTTTCACAATAAACTAGCAATACAAATGCTTGCAAGGATACATAGATATTGTCTGAGTATAGTGTTTGACTCCCAGCCTCTGCAAAAAAGATGTTCACCTTCTGTGTACCCCTCTGCTGTTGGATTTGGATGCATGTAAAGGCACAAATGGGCAGGGACCTATTTTTATACAGCTTGGGTCTGTGACAAAAAAAAATGAAAGCACATGGATAAAAGCCAAACAGAGATCAAGAATTCATGCAGATACCACACAGAAGGAATCACAGTCAAAAACTCAGCCCGAGAACCGTGCATTGTTAAAATGGTTGCACTACTCACTGTGCAGCTGTGCCAGCGATCATGCACTGTTACATTCATTCTTCCCTGACCAACAAAGAGCAACACATTCATTAAGTACAATGCTAATGTTTCAATGTGATGGAAAGTAAAAAAAAAGAATATGGTCAGTTTGCTACTTTTAGATACACTGCACCCCCATACACACTGATTATCATCACAGACAATCCCCCTTTCTTATTAATTGCAGCTTCTTTATTGATAGTGCAGATTTCAGATATCTGATTGTATTAATACAGATAAATAAAATATTACGTCTGGTACACAGAAATGTACATTATGTCTTCAAAGCCAGAATAATAGATTTATAGATCTGTACTAAACTATCAGCCACTAGGGCCTTAATAAGCCTAGCTGCTGAATCCACTTCTGTCACTAGTATCTCGGGCATTTATATTCGAAGGGGTACATTAGCTAGGACGGTGCTAGAGATTATATGGAGGAGCTATGTTAGTCTGGACATAGATAATGATGGCTTAAAGGAGGTACGTTAGTCTGGACATAGATAACGATGGCTTAAAGGAGGTACGTTAGTCTGGACATAGATACTGATGGCTTAAAGGAGGTACATTAGTCTGGACATAGATAACGATGGCTTAAAGGAGGTATGTTAGTCTGGACATAGATAACAATGGCTTAAAGGAGGTATGTTAGTCTGGACATAGATAACAATGGCTTAAAGGAGGTATGTTAGTCTGGACATAGATAACGATGGCTTAAAGGAGGTATGTTAGTCTGGACATAGATAACGATGGCTTAAAGGAGGTATGTTAGTCTGGACATAGATAACGGCTTAAAGGAGGTATGTTAGTCTGGACATAGATAACGATGGCTTAAAGGAGGTATGTTACTCTGGACATAGATAATGATGGCTTAACTTGAATAAAGGACAGTCACTTTCATCCACCAACAGCAATTGTAGCCGGCCATTAGAGCCAGCATTATTGACTGTGTACATCTGAGTTATCAGATGGTAAAAAACATAATAACAAGTCGCCATATTAATTTATTTAACCCCCATTATACACACATGTATACATCTACATACACTATACCAAAATTACCAAAAATACACTTTGTATATTATATTTGTCTTCAGAGACAAGGCAGTTAGGCTCTTGAATCTGCTATTTAAATGTATTTAATATTCTATCTTCACTCCATACTTATAGTCCTCTTCATCCCTTCAGCACCCGTTCTGTGTGACCGCAAATGTCACAAAAGATTTGGTCTCCATTCTACAAACCATTCTAATTCTGAATTCCATTGATGCACAACACTGTCTGAGAATTATTTTCATAGAATGAAGGAGACAATACTCAAATTAGTATTTACAGTCTACTGCCTATGTCTCTTTCTTATAGGTTGATAGGACTACAGATTTATACAAAGCTTATAGCCAGCCTGCCATTGAGAAGCCTAGCCACTTATCTGAGTATAACAATTAGGTAATTATGCCTGGCTAAAAGATAATCACCATATAATACAAGCATGTGTTTATGATCATGTATCCAATGATGCAGAATGGTTTTAAAGTTAAATGATGAATTGTTTTATTTATGTGCAAAGAGAGTCTACACCAGAGACCTGTGATGGGTTAAGTAAGAAAGCATTCACACCCGCTGCTGTTGTTACTCTAATAATGATGGCTTTAAGTGCCTGGAGTGGATGCTTTTAGAGTGTTAGGAACACAGACAAGTCTTCACAAGGACTATAAAATGCAAACTTGTATTACACTGTTAAGTTGACACACATAATAGGTTCATAGGTTCATAGGTTCATACTAGGCTATCTGCCCTAGGGCATTTATAAGCCTAGCCAGAGTGTGTTTGGCTTTCGCCACCCATTTTAAATGAATTTTGCTATGCCCTTTTTCGAGGTTAGTATACTGTGCCTCTGTCTAACAGTGACACAGAAGTGATACCCAGGGTAAACCTACGATCTCCCATCCACTCATCAAGATTCCTCTTGAAGAGAGTCAATGAGGGACTCTGCCTAACCTGGACTGGGATTTTATTCCAGAGTGAAGGGAGCCTCTGGGTTATGAATCTGTCCCTCCAGCATGTCCTATTTATTTCAGTGCTGAGGTTCAAGTCTCTCGAGCGCGTAGCTCGATGGGATTTGAATTTTCTGAGGTGCAGCATGTCCATTAATTCCGGATAGGACATGGCTTTATACGTCGGGCACAGATCGCCTCTGAGCAGGCGGTTTGCCACTGAGTAGAGCTGGAGTTTCTTTAACCAGGCAGCATATGGCATCTGTTTGAGCCCTTTGATCCTCTTGGTGAGGTACTTTTGGGGTCTTTCCAGTTGCTGCAGGTGCCTGGTAAGGTACATCCCAAAAGGGGCATTGTACTCAATTATGGGCCTGATGAGGGATGAGTAAAGAGGCACAATGACCTCCCCTGATCTAGATGTGAATCCCTTCATGATTAGGTGGGCTATATAAAATGTTTTTCTAACCACTTTGGCCACGTGGTTGTCAAATGAGAGATTGCTATCAACTTGGGTCCCCAGGTCCCTAATTACTTCTTCTGTACTTAATGGATTACCACCTATGTGGTAATTTGTGGGCACTTTGTTTTTGCCAAAGGGGATGACTATACACTTTTTGGCGTTTAGCTTGAGGCCATGGCTCTGGCACCAGTTGTCTGTTTCTATGAGGCCCTTTTGGAGGATGCTTGTGTCGGCTGGAGAGTTGATTATGGCACCCAGTTTGCAGTCATCTGCGAACCTAGTCAGCCACAGTCCTTCCATGTTTGCCTGTACCTCCAAGAAATATATACCGAACAAGAGAGGTCCCAGGACTGAGTCTTGTGGGATGCCACTTGTAACTGGTTTGGAGTCTGACATGGCTCCAGCAATTCTAACCATGTGGGTTCTGTCCTTGAGCCAGTTTGCAACCCTTCTAGTGGCATAGGAGTTTATATTTAAGCTGGTGAGCTTATCTATAATGCCCGAGTGGGGTATTGTATCGAAGGCTTTTGCGAGGTCCAGGTAGACTGTGTGGACCACCTTCCCCTCGTCAATGGCCTTGGTGACTGTTTCAAAGAAATTGACCAGGTTTAAGAGGCAGGATCTGCCCTTAACAAAGCCGAACTGGGTAGGATCCAGTGTCTGTAGGTCCCCAATATCTTTATTTATGAGGTCCATGATGATAGGTTCATAGGTTCATAGGTAGGTACTAGGCTATCAGCACAAGGGCCTATGCAAGCCTAGCCAACAAGGTTCCCTAGTTTACACCACTCAATAAAGTTATTTTCCTGTACCACTGTTGAGCAGAGACACAGAAGTGATCCCTGGGGTGTATTTCCTATTTCCCTTCCACTCATCAAGATTTTTCTTGAAGAGTGCTAATGAAGAACTTTGCTTGACATAGATGGGTAGCCTGTTCCAGAGTATGAGAAGTCTCTGGGACAGGAATCTATCCCTCCAGCATGTCCTGTTTATTGTGCTGACAAGGTTTAGGTCCTTAGAGCGTGTAGCTCAGAGGGATTGGGATTTCTTTAGGTGTAGCATGTCCAACAGCTCTGGGTTTGACATAGCTTTATATGTTAGGCAGAGATCATCTCAGAGTAGGTGATATGCTACAGAGTAAAGCTGGAGTTTTTTGAGGCGGTCAGTGTAGGGCATTTGTTTGAGGCCAGTAATCCTCTTTGTGAGGTACTTCTATAGGCTTTCCAGCTGCTGCAGATGTCTTGTGAGGTACATTCCAAAAGGGGCATTGTACTCTATAATGGGTCTAATGAGTGTCGAGTAGAGGGGAACAATTACCTCTTTTTTCCTGGATGAGAACCCTTTTTTGATGAGGTGTGCCACATAGAAGGACTTCCTGACTACTGTGGCGATGTGACTATCAAAGGAGAGACTACTGTCCACCTGTGTCCAAGGTCTCTTATCATGCATTCAGTGTTAAGTAGATTGCTGCCTATGTGGTAGTTCATGGTTGCAAAGTTTTTACCAAAGGGGATGACACTGCACTTTTCTGCACTGAGCTTGAGACCATGGCTCTGACACCAGGCATCTGTCTCAGCATGGCCCTTCTGCAGGATGTCCTCATCATTTGGGGACTTGACTATGGCTCCTAGTTTGCAGTCATCTGTGAACTCCGTTAGCCAGAGGCCTTCTGTGTTAGCCTGTACTTTAGAGAAGTAGATACCAAACAGAAGAGGTCCCAGGACGGAACCCTGTGATACTCCACTTGTCACTGCTTTGAGGTCAGATTTGTCAGATTTAAAATGTTTGTGCCTCACTTTTCCAGCACTTACTAGTGCTCAACTCCCAAATCAAGAGGGGAAGTAAATTACAATCCTAACATAAATCTGTAGATAACCATCCAGTCATCAAGACTAGCTAAAAAAAGTAGTCAAAATGGGAATGTATTCCATAGGCTGGAAATATGTCAAGTTAGGAATCCTCTGTCCACTAAGTCTTATTTGTTATTGTTGAATTAGGTCTCTAGTGTGGGTGTCTATACAGCCACTGGTTTTATAAAGAAGCAAACAGGTCAAATTGGATTGGGTCTTTCATTGATGAAAAAATGAGATACAGGTCACCATGGAGCAACCTGTAGTCTACTGAGTATGCAGAGAGTTGTACTGACCTCTTGGGATAGTTGATGGATTTAATGCCTTTAATTTCCTTGTTAAGGTATCATTAGGGCCTTTCAAACTAAGAGATATGCATCAATGTGTACATACCAAAGGAGGCATTATATTCAATGAGGGGCTAATAAAGGAAGAGAATGATGACCTCATTGTTGCTTCTTGAAGATACTCCCTTTCAAATTAACTGGATCAGATAGAAGAATTATTCCTGAATTTACCATTATTCTGTGATTGTGATGGAAACCTGGTGGTTAAATGAAAGGGAGTTGTCCACATAAGTGCCCAAGTCTCTTATGATTACATCTATCTAAAGAAGAGTACCATTTATAACATATGAGTTAGGAAAATATTGTTTTTTGTCAAATGCTGCTGTGCTGCACTTTTTTCATTTAACTTGACAACCTCTTCAGTGCACCACATATATGCAAATTCCATCCCTCACTGGAGTTGTACAGTATCAGTAGAGGAGTGGACAATGACGCCCATCTTGCTGTCATCCACAACTTTGTCAAACACCCTTCTGGGATATTGGACTGTACAACTACAAAATAATCCCTATGGTACTGCAGGAGTTACAGTTTTGTGTTCTGAGAGGGTACCAACAACTTTCACAATCTGAGAACTGTTGGCTAACCAATTTACAATAATGCAGATAACATATAGGATCACATTAAGTTTAACTATGTTTTAATGTTACCAGCATGGGGGAAAATATAAAAAGCCTTGAATACATCTAGATATTCAGTGCTCACTGAGTACCACTGTATATAGTCACTATTGCCTCCTCAGACAAACTTACTAGATTCAGCAGACAGGACCTGTTCTTCACAGAAACAAACATTTTGCTGTCTAGATCAGTTAAATCACCTATGTCTGCAGAAATGAGTTCTGCTAGGATACGGATTTGCATTTAATGCTGGTGAGGCAGATGCGTCTACAGTTGCCTGAATGTATAGGGAGGCTACATGTGTGTAGGAGAGTCCCAGTGGCTATTCTCCAGTCATTAGGCACAAACTCTGAGACTGGTTCAGATGACACTGATGAGAATGCAGCCTAGCGTTTTGCCTGGTCCAATCAAAGTATTATTTTAAGTTTTTGGTTGTGATTTAAGACCCGTTCCAAGGTGATTTCAAGGGAACCTAAATTTCCAGGGACTTTAGAGGCAATGATGTGGGTAGAAGAGGTAAAATTAGCACTAAATGTATCTGCTAATATACTAGTTATATCATTGGGCCTGAAATATGTGATATTATATCTGAGCTCAGTGAATTGTTTGACCTTATCCCTTAACTTCCCTGACATAACTGAAGACTTCTGTAGCAACCTTAAACCCATGCCCTGTTTTACATTTTCTATTAGTACTCTTAAGTTTCTTGTCATGTTACAATGTGGTCGTAGAGAAGGGAAAGGGAATTTATTGCACCTTTTCATAATTTATTTCTTTTGTAACATAGTTTTCAAGAGTTCTTCCAGAGAAACGTATTCCTGAATTTACTATTTCTTTTTCAGCAGACAGGTATTGACTTTTCTATGCAGCTGGTTTGCTACTGGTAAATGTCAAAGGTGAATGCAGCAGCCCTCTCAGTAGGGTCAGTTTATAGGGGATTGTTAGGAATTTTACAAGCTGAAGTATGTGAAGTGGTGATGTACTTAAAGATTGTGGTATCACTTAGTGAAGGGGTTGTACTACTAGGCATATGGCGAAAATGACTGAATTGTGATCGTCTTTAAAGAAGGATGAAAAAATGTGGTATAGACTACAAGCAGGGACTACTTTGGCAAGGATAAGGCGAAGAATGTTAGAGCCACCAGATGGCACAATTTGCCCTAGAACAATGATATTAATAAAGTCTGAAAAACCCACATTTTCATTTTTAGAGAAATAATCGTACCATGTTTTGCTTGGATAATAGAAATCCCCTAGCAAGAAGATATTCGGTTTGATATTTAACCACTCAATGGTGTTATAGTACGTTCCATGACCTTTGATGGAACTATGTTGGGATATATAACTAGCAATTAAGTAATAGTTGGATTTATTAAAAGTTATTTGGATCCCCAGGAGCTCCAACCTACTGTAAGTTTGCATGAGATGATGGCAATTTAGACAAATATAGATACTTTCCCACAGTTAGCTAAGGTTCTAAAGTCATAATATGTTGATAACGGTTGGTTATGTGATACTGGAGGGGGTCATAGCGAGTCTAGTTCTTCAGAAAGCTACACAGAGGTGTCTTCTTAGTTATTTATAAAAACACACTAGAGTGAGTGAGTCTTTAATCTATCAGGATAATTTAAGTTATACATCCCTGACATCTTAGTCAGGGATTGTATATATCTCTAGTGATAGTCCAGTTAAATGGCAAGATATATCCCAAAAAGAGAACCATATTTGAGGATGGGTCTAATAAAAGAACTGTAAAGCAATGCCAAGACCTCTTTGCTTTATGATAAAATATCATGATAGATTGTTTTGCAATATAAAAACATTTTCTATCTATGAATGAGACATGATAATAGAAAAAGTTTGCTGCAAAAAAATGTACCTGTGCTCATATAATGATGTCCTCTTTGAGGGTCTTCCATTAGTGAGATAAGTGGAGGGGATAGTGTTATTGTCAAAAATAACTACGTTACATTTTTGATATTAAAACAACAACATGATTGGTATAGGCAATATTCATCTAGTCTATGTCTTGCTGGTGCATGGATATGAGATTGGGATTTAATGAAAGCACATAATTTGCGATTATCAGCTAACTCAGTACTCGGTTAAATCTCAGAAATGTAATCACTGCATAGTAGTTGACTTGGGATGGAGAACTATGAAACACCACTAATGGCCTAGGATGTGCAGCCCACCATTACTCAGCATGCATTCTGTCAGTCAGTGCCTTAGGTGTTTAGCAAACTACATATGTATTAATTTTGATTTTGACAAGTTTGTCTGTAATACCTGCATTGTGGATGGTATCAAAGGCCTTAGCAAGGTCAGGGTAAGCTCTATGTGCGATAAGAACTGTGGCTAGGGCTTCTGTTACTAGAGATAGCTTTAAAATAAATAGTGGAAAATGTAAAGCATGTTGGTATTCCTGCATAAATTCCAGCTCACAAAAAAAGATTCATGGACCTATGTGTAGCAATATAACTGACACATAAAGAATCACAGGCAAAAAAATGTGCAGCGATTTGGCTCAAAGATAAACAAAAGCATTCTTGCAAAGTGGACAAGACTGGCCTTTTACAAATCCATTCTGGTTTGGATCCAGAGATTTGAGATAATTTATGTCATTGTTTTTAACGTAACAATTATTTTTGCCATTACTTCACTAATTAATCTCTTGAGATGGCTAGACTATAAGAAAAGATCAGTCTTAAGGCTGCCCTTATTTTACAGCACCATTATAGCTGCTTTTTAAGTTTCAGGGCGTTTACTAAAAGAAAAACTCATTTTGAATAGGTTTAGGAGGGGCTGAGCTAATGTTGCTTATTACCTGGACTCAAGAAGCTGGTCCTGTTATTTTTTTTTTTCTAATTAATTTTACATAAAGTTGGTCACACTTAGTTGAGATAAACAAGAAGACTGGAAAGGGACTAATATAAAGGTAGTTGGTGGTATGAAAAAAGAACAACATTTTTCTACAAAGATACTTCCTGTGGTTCTAGATTAGAATGTGTTGCTGCTCCATTAGAAACGACTTTGGTAAAGTGCTGGATGTTTCTTCTAAGTTTTCCTGGTGTAACTAAAGAAGGCTTTGTGATTAGCTATATAACTGTCTTGTAAAGGGGGGTTTATAGTCCAGTAAAAGATTTTTTTTGTTGTTGTAGTGTTTATCTGTGTATGAATTTTGACATACATGTTTATTTTTCAATTTCTCAGACTGTTTGTCTGCTGAATTGGAACAGTTTCCACAATATACTGATCTATGAGGAATAGAACTATGTAGCTGATGCTATAGCATCATATAGACACACATGACACTTGTGTCATCTATTTTTATCTAGAATGCCAGTGAGTAATACGAAACTGGTTTTGGAGAAGTTCAGAATACAAATATGAATAAATAAATAAATTAAAATGACCTTAAGGTTTGTAATAAGTGATAACATTTTATTAAGGTGGCCTGATTTATCAAGAAGTATCCATGATCAACAGAACAATTTAATTAAGGGAATTAGTCTGGACCATAATAAGAAATTTCAGAAAATATTTATCACTGGTAGTAAAAGTTTGCCAGTTGATGGATGGATATTTACAGAAAACCTCCACTTTCAAACATAAAATTGCATTTTTTCATTACATAGATATCTTCTGAGCTATTAACATTCACCAAAGTATGTTAAAGTGTTTCTTATATTTTAGTATGTTTCTTTTCCCGAAAATGGCTGTCACTCAGGCTTAATTTGTCTATTTCATGTCTGAGCAATAAGATAATTCCAGTGATGATTAAGACTAAGACTCGGTAAGAAATTGTTTCCTGTAGTCCAGGGTTTGATTCTCTTGGCCATCAGTTGGAGTTGCTTACTATGTAGCTGTAAGAACATCACTTAACCAGACCATGTTGTGGGGCAGTTGGGATAGGCTCCTAAATTATCTCCTGAATTACAAACCTAATAACTACCTATGGATGTATAAACAGCAGTACATACACCATCAGCTACTTATAATACACACTGAAGAGCATCAACCGTCTTTAGCCAAACAAGTCTATATTGCTGAAAGTAGCAATATGCTACCCTTTTTGGAGTGCCTACAAGAAATGCCCTGCAAACAGCTTATAGGCAATGAACAATTTAGTCTGTTGCAACAACAAGCAGTAATAAACCACCCTTAATGAATGTTGGCAAAAACTAAGCAGTTAAGCTTTGTGTTGTGTAAAGAACAGCAAAAACATGCACATTTGTGCATTTGTGAGTAGCAAATCAGAAACAAAACAGACTAGACAACAGAAAGATAAAAGGTTTGTAACCCAATAGGAAGAGGGTCGGATTAAAAGCAACAGTGGAAAATATACAACTCTTTGGTATATTTCATAAGGCAATTCCAGGGCATAAAAAAGATTCACAGACCAATGTATAGCAATGTGATAAATCTACAGAAAACCAAAAATTACAAGCAATAATCTGTGCAGTGATTTGGCTTACAGATAAACACAATCACAAGTATCTTTCCTCTGATCCCTTCATATCCTCTTATTTATACAACATGACATACAGGGCACGTGCATTGAAATGTATGAATAATGAATGAATAATGCAGTCAGAATGTAACTTGTTTGCAGTTATGATTAATACGTTGGCAGCATGTCTCTGCATACCACATATGCATGCATTTTTCTAAATGGTTTGTGCCTTTATTCTTGATCTTTAAAATGCTGTCTCACCAGTACACACTGCTAAGGAGGTACCCCATCACTATAGCCTCTTCTCTGGATCAACCTCCTCTCCTCTATAGTTCTTATCAACATTTAATCATACCACTCTCTCTCTTGCTATAAACAGGACCTCGGTGAGATGCAAATTATTAGTCTTCAATCTTTAGACAGAACTATTAGTTTAAGCCATTTACCTCTGATGACAGTGACAATGGCTTTCATCTGCCAGTGGTATATATGTTTAATAGGAGTCACAGCAGCAGGGTATAATCATTTTAATACCTTCAGATGAAGGGTACTCTCTTTTTGTCTGCCTTATTCTGCCTTTTTGTATCCATACTGTTCCTTGACTCTGCACATATGGGTTACAGAAACGTTTTTAAGTTCAAAACAAGTGTCTGTGAAAGCACAGTTATCACTGACATTTTTAGTCTGCCTTCCTTTTTTTCTGACACTTCAAGCCTCTGTCTCTATGGGGGGGGTGGGGGGGGGTGATAAATGATACCAGCATGGCACTTGCTGACTTTTAGTGGTAATGAAATATTTTCCTGCTTTCGGTGCACCCGGATGATATTCACAGGTCATTAACTAACAAGCCATGTAATGATAAATGAAGGTTAAGGACACTTAAGCAGTACATATACCATGAAGGACGAGATGAAATGAACAAATTGCAGAACATAGCATTTTTTACACCTGTCACTCCTCAGTATGGCTTTAGTGAGGCTTTTTTTGGCTACTTATAAAATTGTGTCTTAAACAATTTGCGGAGAGCCTGCTGTGTAAGAGTCAGATGAATCAGTCGGTATGACACAGTGGGAACTGCAGCTCCCCTATTGTGCTTCATGCTGGGCACTAAGATTTGTGTGCAACCATGAATGTATTAGCTTGTGGTTTAAAGAGACATTATTACATCTGCTCATCTCCAAAAACATATTTATCTCAGATCCCATATATCTCAGATCCCATATACCTACTTGCACACATCTATCAGCATTCCAGATGGATGTAAGTCATGCTTTATTATCTGTGTGGAAACTCAGGGACAGCAGAGGAATGCATTGACTAACATACCACATTAAAAAAATCTATATATGTGTGTATATATATATATATAGATATATATATATATATATATATATATATATATATATATATATATGTCAAACTATATTTAAATATTACAAATAGCAAATGGAGAAAACTTGTTGGTGGATGATAGAAGTGATACTGAGTTAAAATTTCAGATCATTATCTAATCACTGAGGCCAAAGAAAATTACCCTGAGAGCAACCTCCTTTTAAATCATACTAAAGGAATAATAGTAGATAAAATACTATGGTTCTGTACTCTAAGCACAGAGAAAAGATATAACTGTTGTGGACCTGTCATCCCTTAGCATTTATTCTGCTATTTTTCACAGATCAGAATAAGCTAAGACAGTCTGTTGCCTCCATGGAATGCATGAAATGCTGCTGTTCTATACTATAAAATCATCCTGCAATTATGAGTGCCTCAGTTAAGCTAATATTACCAGCACTAAATTTACAACTTAGCTTTTCTAATAAGCAGTATACAGTGAGTATCTGCATTCCTACATAGATGTACTGAGAATCATATAAGTGGATAATGTTAAAAATACAGTGTAAGCCGAGCCAAGCACTGAACACACAGTGAGAGTTGAGCCAATCACTGTCAGTGGTTAGTTTTTGAAGAGCAAGGTCACTGCTCAGACCTGCTAGAGTACCATGTCACTAGACTGCCAGGGTTACTTGTTTATCAAAAACAGGTATGTTTCAGAAAGACTGAAACATACCTGTTTGATTAACCTGAAAGATTACTGCAGCTAAAAGTAAAAAAAAAAAAATTCAGTTTTTTATATAATACTCTTAGCAAAAAACTTTTTTCATACCCTATGTGACATATATCAAATGCATACCCTATGGCATCAATGCATAATTACCCAAAATAATATCTAGCTTTCAGTTTGTTTGGAAATTGAAACATTTTCATTTAAACCTGGTGGCTGGGTGGCATTGGTCCTAAGTTGCCATTTAAATTCTAAAAATTCTAAGAAGTCATCAATTGGTCTCCCCGCTCACCTAAGTTAACTTGCTCAATAATGTAAAACTTGAACTGGTGTGCGGGGTTGGATTTAATCTTTCAAGTGCACTATGTATTGTTGTAAATAATTTCTTTGCAACTGTTACATGTTTTTACTAGTAGGTTTGATAACATTATAGCTGTTTACGCTGGCACTCTAAGGAAATTTTACTAATTTCAATATTATGTAATCAATTCATTTAGTATGATGTATAAAAAGGCTTCTTGACTTATGGGTAATTGTTCTGATGAAGTCTACCCAAGGACAAAAGCACTTAACCTCTATTGTTGTTTTATGAGTTTTTTAAGTAATACATTTATGTTTTGAGCAGCACTCGATTCTGAAGTCTTTTCCCAACAGTGTGACTGTTCTTGGTCTCTAAATTGAATTTGTTCCTTCAGTTTAACGGAGGGGGAAGCTGGAGTTGAAACTGCTATTAGCAGAATGCAGCAGCTGCATGATTCATTTGCAGTAAGTGTTGGGAACTTAAAGGAAAAGTTCACCTTACGGCTCAAAAAACATTTTTTTTTTCATTATGTCTTTGTTTTTGAGCTATTTTAATGCCTCAAAATCACTCCAAGTGCTTCTTTACAATTTTAATGTGTTTCTCTCAAAATGGCGGATGATGGGGCCTGCTTAGGTAACGTGATCTTATTTTCTTGCTTTCCATCCTTCTTCCCAGAATACATTTCAAGTCCTCTTTATATGACTCATGCCAGAATGCCAGACATAAGGAAGTGGTGCTGTTTTCTCATGCCATTAAAATATAATGGCAGGACGGCGAAGCACTGTCATCAAACACACCTTCTGTAAAAGAGCTGCTTCTCTGTTTACCTGACTGAGCCTCATTTATCTGTCTGGTAGAGCTTGTTCTATGCTATAAATAGCTGTTAGCTACTTGCAGCAAAAGGAAGCAATTTTTGTAGGGAGTCTTTTGTAGTCCTAAGAAACTTAATAAACCTTCCCCCATACTCTCATGCTGGGGTGTGAAAACTCTCACTGCAGTAAATAATCCTTGCTGTACAGTTACAAGTGACAAGTAGTAGGACTCTAAACTGAGTTTGTCTGCTAATTCGCAAACCCTTCAGTGGGAGGAGTTTTCTCTCTCATGAATGATGCAGACTTAAAATGTGCTTTACTAGTTCCTCAATTGCTTCTGTCATGTTCCCCCTCCTTTTTTCTATTTCATATTGATATATACTTTGGTAACCAGGAAAGTGAACTGGTCCCAGGACCCATTTCAGCCACAACATAAGCAACACTGGTAAAGATAATAACAATTATTAAATGGACTTATTAATACAAATAAAAAAATACTGACAGAAAGACATTGACCAAGATTGCATGTGGAACACATAGTCAATGTGTGGACAGTGACCAAGTAAATCATTGAGCAACATTTACTAGAATGTATACATTAATCATGTGTAACTATATTATGTTGTTTATTATAAATAATTAATTGTGTGCACACATATTACACACACACACACACACACACGCGCGCACGTGTGTGTGTGTGTGTGTGTGTGTGTGTGTGTGTGTGTGTGTGTGTGTGTGTGTGTGTGTGTGTGTGTGTGTGTGTGCATTTAAACCCAGTTAAGTACTTCTAATTTCCTTTTCTTAGTGTTCTTAATGCAAGGGCACATAGATTCATAAGTTCATAGGTGTGTACAAAGCTAATGGCCCTGGAGCCTTTACAAGCCTACCTCATAGGATTACCCTGGCATCGTGCCACCCAAACTTAGTTCCTAGTGCCTCTGTCAAGTAGAGCCACTGGAGTGATCCCCGGGGTGAATTTTCTAATTTTCTTATTTCTTAAGAGGCGATATGAGACAGAGAATAGTTGGAGTTTTTCGAGTCTGTCCATATAACACAAGTGTTTACGGATCAGGATCCTCTTTGTGAGGTACTTTTGCAGCCTCTCCAGTTGTTGCAGGTGTCTCTTGAGGTACATGCCAAATGGGCCACTGTACTCGATAATTGGCAAAATGAGGGAAGAGTAGAGGGAGACAATGACCTCTTTCTTCCTGTATGCAAAACCCTTAGTAATGTGATGTGCCACATAGAAGGACTTGCTGACCACAGTGGCAATGTGGTGGTCAAAAGAGAGGTTGCAGTCAACCTGTGTTCCCAGATCTCTTATAACACCTTCTGTGTTCAGTGGACTACAATCAATGTGGTAATTCAAGGGAACTGGGTTTTTCCCAAAGGGGATGAAGACACATTTTTTGGCACTCAGCTTAAGTCCATGGTTCTGACACCAGTCGTTGGTCTCATTGAGACCTTTCTGTAGGATGTCAACATCATTTGGGGAGTTAATAATAGCTCCCATCTCGCAATCATCTGCAAACTTTGCCAGCCAGAGTCCCTTCGTATTGGCCTGGACTTCATAGAAGTAGATACCAAATAGAAGAGGACCCAGGACCAAACCCTGTGGGACTCCACTCATGACTGGTCAGCAGTCTGACTTAGAGTCAGCTACTTTCACACTGTGGGTTCTATCTGTGAGTCAGTTTGCAACCCACCTAGTGATACAAGGGTTGATGCCTAGCTTAGTAAGTTTTTCTATGATTTCTGAGTGGGGAATGGTATCAAATGCCTTGGCCAGGTTAAGGTAGGCTGTATGAACCACCTTACCTTCATCCACAGCTCTGGTGACTGACTGAAAGAAGTCAACCAAGGTGAGCAAGAATGATCTACCCTTCACAAAACCAAACAGTGTAGGTTCTAGTGTTTGGAGATTCCCTATATCCTTGTTGATTAGGTCCATGATGATGCATTCCATAGCTTTGCATATCAGACTGGTACAGGCTAATGGAGCGATAGTTCCCAGGGTCTATAGTCGCTCCTCCCTTGCGGAGAGGGATGACTGTAGCAGTTCACCATTCGGTAGGGACAAAGCCTGAGGTGAGGCTGTGATTGAACAGGGCACACAGGTGAAATGTCAGTTCACTCTGTAGTTCATGTAGAACACAGCCAGGGATACTGTCAGATTCCATAGAAGCTGTATTCTTGGCCTTAGAAAGTGCTGTTTTAACCTGTGCAGCAGTAATAATGGGTGTCTGGCAATCTACTGGTATTGTGATTGGTCCTTTGAGGGGAGAGAGGGGAAAAGATAGCACTTGAATCTGTCCGCCAGTATATTTGCAATATCTGTTGTTTCGGTATAGGAGGTACCATTGTGCAGTAGCTCAGAGCAAATCTGGGTATTGCCATGGAGATTCTTTGCATAACTATAGAAGGCCTTGTGGTTGTCTTTACTATCTGCTGCAATTCTATTTTCATAGCTAGCTTTAGAGAACTTGATGAGGGATCTTAACCTTTTGTTGAGGCTGATAAGGGAGTTCTTCCAGTCTTGGAATTTCACCTTATTCCGCATCAGGTTCCTCATTCTGTTGTAGAGTTTGTTTATGACAGGGGACCACCACTAATAAGTGTATGTTAAAGTAAATTCAGCTGTCAATTATGGTTGCTCTCTGACAATGCAATGACTGACTCAAAGTCAGTGGGAATCTCTTAAAATGGATCTGCATGTACCACATATACATCCCCCTTTGGAAGGATGTCACACAAAGCATAAAAGATCTTTTTATGAACAGTATCAGTTCATAGGTTCATAGATGTGCACTAGGCTAATGGTTCTGGAGCCTTTACAAGCCTAGCCCATAGAAGTGCCATGGCATCATGCCACCGTTAGTTCCCAGTGCCTCTATCAAATAGACCCACTGGAGTGATCCCCGGGGTGAACTTTCTATTTCCCATCCACTCATCAAGACTTCTCTTGAAGAGGGCCAGTGAGATGCTCTGCTTGACATGTATGGGAAGTCTATTCCAGAGCATGGGAAGTCTCTGGGTTATGAACCTGTCCCTCCAGCATGTTCTGTTGATTCTGGTAATGAGGTTGAGGTCTCTGGAGCGTGTGGTATGATTAGGATTTCTTTAGATGTAGCATTTCTAACAGAGCTGGGTCAGACAGTACACCTAGTTGATAGGGTTGCCACCTGACTCTCTTTCTGCAGTTCTGGCCTGTGTGTGTGTGTGTGTGTGTATGTGTGGGGGGGGGCTTGAAGTTGGTAAATGCATTTATACTTTATAAGAAAAAATATTTACTGACTTTTCTCTAAATGTCACAGAAATTCTTGCTACTATTCAAGTTATCTTAACACAAACTATTATAAATAACATTTAAAGCCTAGAATTTCAATACTGTGTTGCTGCTTATGTAAATTTGTCAGAAAAGATGACAACTACCTTTAAACCCTGAATGATCTAATTGCTTTGTTTTGCTGGTAAATGCATTTATACTTTATAAGAAAAAATATTTACTGACTTTTCTCTAAATGTCACAGAAATTCTTGCTACTATTCAAGTTATCTTAACACAAACTATTATAAATAACATTTAAAGCCTAGAATTTCAATACTGTGTTGCTGCTTATCTAAATTTGTCAGAAAAGATGACAACTACCTTTAAACCCTGAATGATCTAATTGCTTTGTTTTGCTGTGAAAGGGGAGTGTTAAGTTCCCTTCCCCTCTGCAGTAAAAACGGTGGAAAGAATTCTGCAACTTTCTGTCTTTTTCTTATATCAGCTGTTGTGTTTCTGACATTAGCAGGATTAGTTACCCATCTAAGATTGACAGCAGTATCTGACAGGGTAAACAACAGATTTAACTGTATCTATGATATGTCATGCAGGTGGAGATGAATTTCTCTGCAAAGTATTTGAGAAGTTGAGTTTAAAAAAAGTAGGTGGGCATTCCTTTCCTTTGACTCCAATGCAAGTAAATAACAGTTTTAAAAACTACAAGCAGGTTTCTGGTACATATACAATACTAGAACCATATTGTAGAGAGAAAAGAAACCTAACGATTGAGTTAAACTGCATGAGAGGGTGGAGTTTTCCTTTAACAGTTTTGGTGAATCAGCTTACACAAAACCTTTTAGCTGGCTTGCAACCACGGCAACCAGATCTGAAGGAACCTCATTTGAGTGGTGTACTGTTTAGCTAATCGGGCAATGGTTTAAGAGCTACAGGAATTATACCTGGCCAACGAACACCAGAGGAGGGTCCTGCAAACTCAAACTGCAGTTTAACAGACACAAGACAGCCTAGTCTTAATGTGGGCATATTTAGAGCTTCAATTAAAGCTAGGAATAGTGTTGATTTTACAAACTGGCTTACTAATGATGTATCCTGGACAGGGGAACCATCAGAAAGGCATAGTAAGGGATCTTTTGCCAGAAGTTTAAATCATTTGGGGACTATGTGTATACATTCAAGAAGCTTCATCTTGAAACAAGTTACCTCAGAGAATGCCTGCATATGGAATGTATACCAAAGGGATTATGGGTATGGAAATATCCCACTGGACTAAAAAGGGACTCTACACTGCACTGGGAACTATTGAAATTGCTTAACAGGCATTGATGTGAGTTGCTTGAACTACTTGTTAAGAATTATGATAAACAAATGCATGAACTTAATGTTGTTCTTAATAGACTTTATGCACAATGATTTATTATTTGAAAGTAAGAAGAATACAATGATATGCTTAAAAGCACTGAATGTGGGGGGGGGGCAGACTTGCTAGAAGTTACTGAACCTGAAGTACACCAAAACCAACCTGAATCTCCTTTAGGGAACCCCCTACTAAGACCTTCACAAAGGCTTATAGAGAGAGAGAGAAACACCATCAGACACCCACAAGTTATTGGGGGGGGGGGGGGGGCAGACTTGCTAGAAGTTACTGAACCTGAAGTACACCAAAACCAACCTGAATCTCCTTTAGGGAACCCCCTACTAAGACGTTCACAAAGGCTTATAGAGAGAGAGAGAGAGAGAGGAACACCATCAGACACCCACAAGTTATTGGGAGTCTAATATCTCTTACAGCAGGGGGAGGGGGAGAAGGGGACAGAGAGGTGGAATAGGATGGAGGGGGAGAGACAACTGCAATCACAGGAATTGGAGCTAAACAAGTATACCATTCTACACAATGCACAAGGAGATTTTAAGGTATGTAACTATAGCGTGTTAAACATTGGTGTCAACTGGGCAAATTTATTTGAAAAGGGATTTAACTTTGTACCCACCACAAGTATAAAAATTGAAAAAGCCCTGATTCAAGTAAAGTTATACACTAGAAAAATTAACTTTAGGTTGTACTTTAAAGACAACAGATATCCTAAATTGAATTCCTTTTCTGCAAACCCCATTAAGATACCTAGTACTTTTACCCCCCCCCCTTTTCATCCTTCACTTTTACTCTCTGAAAGGTTGTGTGAATTTAACTTTAGAAATGATTTAATAACAACTAAGCATGCAAGAGGACAACACAACTTGTGACATGGAAGCACCACTTTTACAAGAACTAATGAACAACAAAAGTGTGCGTGTGTTATGAAGCCAGATAAGGAGGGTGGGGTAGTGGTAATGGACAGGAATGATGATGTAAACAAAATGTTCAGCATGTTTTACTCCAACACCTACACGGAAGCTTCCATCAATGAAATAAGTATAGCCTATTGCAAAATAGATCTTATTCTTGAGGACATGCTTTTGAACAGTCAAATATCTATGGAAGAACACAATTTCCTTAACATATGTAATCCCAAGATCCCCACGATATTTGGGATCCTAAAGGTTTATAAAAATGTCATAGATCCCCCATTGCATCCTATAGTTGACGCTAAGGCATCAGAAACTTTGTGCATTGAAAAATACATAGATTTTTATGCAAAAACAGTTAAAAACCAAACTGGCCTGTTAAGAGACTCTTGAGATTTCCTCAGCAGAATAACTAATGATTTGTTTAGGGAATTGATTATATTTGTTACTATCGATGTTCAGGATTTCTTCTATTGTTCCACATAAAATAGGTACAGACTGGTTTAATAACTTCCTAAGGCACAACACTACACTGGACCAAGGAAAGGCGGATACTGTCAGGGAACTCATTGAAGTAGTCTTAGAAAAAAAACTTCTTAACGTTTGAGGGATGGTACTTTCAGCAGAAGACACAAGTAGCAGTGGGAGCAGTTTGTGCCCCCATGTTGGCAAACACAGTCCTTTCCTATTGGGAACACAACTATGTGCTTAATTCAGAATTTAAGGACTGTTGGACAGTCTGACGTTTTTAGATGACATTTTCTTTTTCTGGATTGACACTGTAGATAAATTGGATATGTGTTTTGACTATTTGCATACTACTACAGATTTCTTGAAATTCACCATGGCAATTCGGGGGGGCACTGTGCATTTTTTGGATATAACACTTACCAAAAATTGTTAAGATAGAGTTTGAGTCAATTAAAGACAGGAAACCTAGTTATTCCAACTCTCTGTTACACTTTGAGAGTATGCATCCACTACACCAAAAAAAGCTGATTGTAAAGGGGCAATGCGTGAGACTAGCAAGAATGGTGTCTGGAGATGATGACTTCCAGGTGGAATTAGAAACACTTAAAGATCATGTTTGTACAGAGGGGATATGCAGAATTGTTTTTGAAAAAAAATCTTTAATGAAGTCTGTCGGTGAAGGTCCTCAGGGCACTTTGTTCCACTATTAGGAAGGCCTAATGCTACACTCACCACCCCTAGTGCTAGAATGGACAACACCAGTAGAGGGAACAAATGATAATAAATTTAAAAATGGAATGGTGTTGACTTACACTAGTGAATTTGATGACTTAAGGGAGATTTTAGAAAGAAATTGGACTATCTTTGAAGTCAACCCAGACCACCTTAGTGCAGTGGGAAAAAGACCAGTAGTGATGTACAAAAAAAGCTCCTATTTTTAAATTGATACTAAGATAAAAAATACTAAGAATTACATTAAGGGGCATGCTGACCACTAGAGCAGAACACATCAAGAAATACATCCTAAAAACAACACTTTGTGTTTAGTAATGCTACCAGACCTAGTATTTACAAATTATATGGTCATCTAGTCAAACTTTTTAATTTTAAATAAGGTGGGATGGAACACATCTCGTTTAATCCAGGGTAATGGTGGACATCAACACGTAACTGCCAGATAAGTTCTAAGTATTCTAACAGTGGTGATGTAGGACCACCTCTAGGGTCTTGGATGATTTGGTCAATTATTATAAATTAAATTAAAAGTGTTGTTTTCAGGATTTATTTCTTGGTGTGTTCCGCTCTAGTGGTCAGCATGCCCCTTAATGTAATTCTTAATATTGTATATAAGTATCAACTTGAGTTTTCTGATTCTCTTAGGAGATAACAATTTGCTTCGGATGTACTTATTGTCAGTCTAGCTAGCTGAATGTGAATTGACTTCTACTTATACCAATGTCCCTAAATATGGTACCTAGTTTAAATATGGTAAAACAACATCTTAGGTTCTTTGCCTTTAGGGCATGGATGATAAAGGGCTCTTGCATCAAAACATTACTTGACTGAGTACTTTTCCTATCTAAGTTATTGTAACCCTAAAGGGAACAACTGTATCTTTAAGAATCATCGAGTTGCTAATTCTGTAATTGGACATTAATTATGTTAATATTAGTTGTCACATGATGGTTTTAAATGTTTTTAAGCATGAATTTATGTTCACTTGTTTGTCTGAGGAAGTCGAGTCATTGTGTTGATGAAAAGTGCTTCATTAAACTCTCTTTGTGGTTCTGACATCCTTCGGTTCCTGTGGATTTGTTCAGTGCTTGGTCTGTCTTTTTTTGTTTATTACCAGTTTGTTTAAATATATACTAACTCCAAGATCGCACTAAAGTGGGGAAAAGGGCAGATTTAATACAACAGCCGACTGGGTGTGGTCGTTCATTCAAGTGCAGGTTCGACATGTCGATGAAAGGGTAGTTGACATTTAGTTCCTCTGACTACATGATATAGACCCTTGCAGAGAGCCCTTTATGACCAAATAAGTAATTCAAAATAGGACACCATTTTACACAGTTCAGTTTAAGCAATTTTATTCTGGGTAATAAATTACAGTTTTGAAATTGTTTAACATATTGCATTTACTTGCCTTTCACTGTATGCATTTAGATTTCAAATTAAAATGTGTTTTATTGTATTGTTTAACATATTGCATTTACTTGCCTTTCACTGTATGCATTTAGATTTCAAATTAAAATGTGTTTTATTGTAATTCATAAGTTAAGTCTACTTTGCTGTAGACTATGTGAAGTGAGTGTGTGTATATGTGTGCGTGTAATATATATATATATATATATATATATATATATATATATATATAATATTTCAACCTGCGCATGTAGCAGTCGTATGTAAAATATCTCCATGTGTTTTTGAAAATCTGTAGCTTAGTCAGCGCTCTCTGCAGTCCCTTGATTCTGCTTGCTATGCAATTCTTTTTTGTTTCAGTGAAGACAGTAGTAAGAATTATTTAAGAAACCGATGCAAGTTTTTTTTAAAGATAAACTCTAATGAGATTAATGCAGAGTCGAAATCTATAATGAGAAAGGTGCAAGAGACTAGAAAACAGAACAGTTTTGTGTCTAGCCTTCTTCTCGACAATTTTATCTGTTTACATTATACATAGACTGGCAAACAAAAACAAAATGAATACAACTTCTCAAGCTGAAAGATAAATACGTAGATAAAAATAATAGGCAAAGTTAAAGATTGTTCCTAAAATATCTTAAACCTAAACATCTTTCATTATGTGTAGTTAATACATAGTTGTATATTGATTGATCCAACTTGATGAGGAATTTTGCATTCTTAGCTTCTCATCTTGAGTGGCTTGAGGAAACGTTCCTTATTTATCGGCATTATTTTCCGTATATATGAGTAATGTTGTGACATTCTGTTTGCGTGTGTTATGGCAATAGTGTGAATCAAGTACTGAGCACTATCTAGAAAGGCAGACTAAACATTTTCAACAGATGCACTTGTCAAACCTGTGACTGCCCTGTTTTCCTTTTTCATTAGATGCAGTGAACGACATTTTGGCAGAGAGGCTTGGAAAAAGGAAAAAAGTAATATTGTTTTAGAAGCACTGGGGAGAAGTAACAGGTCAACATCTCTCTGCTAGCTAAGTTATGGATAAAGTCAGCCTACTTAGTTATGGCTAAAGCAAACCGGTTTCCACCTAAATAAATGTTGAGCAGTAGTTCTGGTGTTCTGTAGCATTAAGGATGTGAGACTGTGTATGATTTCATGCAGGCATGATCTTGTCATTCAGATGCCTTTGAATATTTTGCCCATCTAATTATTAAAAGTCACCAGACTTAGTTGTTGCAGAAGTTGTTTCTTTAGGGATTTTAGCGGAATGCTTTGAACTAGGGAATGGGAAGACTAACAATTCATTCAGATGCAGTGAAATGGGTAAAGTGACAAAAGTGAAAACAGAGCCTCAAAACAAGTCTGAAATTCATCTGTGACAATTCTGTAGGGAGCATGGTTAAGAACAGAGAGGCTCTGAATCTGTTCTAGATCGATTCCTTTTATTTAACCTATTTGCTGAGATGTGGAGATGCATACATGTTTCTCTGTAGGGCTCCAAAAACTTTGTGGGCAAATTTTGTGGTAACTGGAAATGCCTTCATTTAGAAAAATCTGGAGAACTGGTCAAGTTTTACAATGACAAAAATAATTCATCTGAAGTCCATAAAATATGAATAACTAAAAATAGATGCAGTTTCCCTAATAAAAAAAAAAATCCGAGTCAGACAGTAAAGTGCAACCCAGGGCTTTAAATCCTTTCATCTCTGACCTGTTTGATGATGATCATCTCAAGGCATGTGTCTGGTTCCACCTGGATATCCTTCCCTTTCAGTACATGCATTATCAAGTATAGTTTTGTGTGTGTGTGTGTGTGGGGGGGGGGGGGGGGGGCAAACTCTGTTCCAGTATGTAATTGGCATAAAACAGGAACTTTTACTGGACTGGACAACAATCCATCGCTAACAGACAGACACACATAAACAGATGTGCATAGTTTTCAGACATAGCAAGAATTTGAGCACCAATTCACTTGCCTTCACATCTTTGAAACTGGAAAGAAAACAAAGGAACACAGTGAAAACCCATGGAAATATATAGAGGGTATACAAAGTCCCCTACAGCTAGCAAATTAACTGGTGAATCATATGCTGTTGGTCATATGTTTGCAGGCTTATAGGTATATACTAGGCTAATGACCACAAGGGCCTTATTAAGCTTAGCCATGCATCCCAAGTGTATCCACATCTTCAGTCCCCTAGAGGTTATTTTTAGGAATATGTATAAACTAGGGCATGTGAGGTCAACATTTACAGATTGCCTGTGGTCATTAGAGACATAGGTGACGGACCCGGTGTGAATTTCTGATTTCTCATCAACTGTTCCAGGTTATGCTAGAATAGGGTCAGGGAAGAATTCTGCTTCACGTGGCTGGCAAGGTTATTCCAGATAAGGGGTATTCTCCAAGAGACATATCTGTCCCTCCAACATGTCCTATTTATTTCACAAGCAAGGTTTAAGTCCTTGGATTGGTTAGTTCTGATGCAAGTTGCTTTTGAGCTATGCAGGAGATCCATCAGAGCAGGATCCTGGAATATCTTGTATGCCACACACAGATGACCCTCAGCAGTCTGTATGAGACAGTGTATAGGGAGAGGGTTTTGAGCTGATCTGCATGAGACATGTGGTTATGCCCTATATGTTTGTGAGAAACCTCTGTGGATGTTCCAGTTGATGTATGTGCCTGCTTGTATATAGTGAAGGGGGCACTGTATTCACTTTTAGGTCTCACCAGAGTTGAGTACAGTGGAACAATGACTTCTTGTATCTAGATGTCATATCCTTTCCTATATGTTGAGCAACACAGAATGATTTCCCTACTATCTTAGACACATGTTGGTCAAAAGCAAAATTGTGTCTACATGCATCCCCAAATCCCAGACTACTGTGTCTGCTCTTAGGGGTGTGTTACCACTAAGGTAATTTCCTTGGGTAGCTGACTTTCCAATGGTTACTATTATGCATTTCCTAGCATCGACTTTTAAACCATATGCATGCCATGAGTTATTTGTCTGCATTAACCCTTCCTCGAGGATATTAGTGTCTTGGGGGGACTCCGACTGTTCCCAGTATGTAATCATCTGTACACTTGGTCATCCTGTGGCCTCTTGACAATGGGCTTCACTTCAGGGAAGTAGATAAAAAGGAGTGGACCCAACGCAGAATCGTGAGTGACTCCAATAGTGACCGGCATCTTTGGAGAGAGATCCCCCCCACACACACACCATCTGACGCCCATCTGGCAATACAGCATGTAACATTGGGATTTATGCCTACTTTTGTGAATTTTTTACAATGCTATAATGAGGTATTGCATCAAATGCCTTAGTCTGGTCAAGGTAGGTGGCATGTGCCATTTTACCTTTGTTCATTGCTTTGGTGAACATTTTGAAGAAGTCTACCAGTCTGAGTAGTTATGATCTTCCCTTGACAAAATGGAACTGGTTAGATCTAGTGTCTGGAGAATTCTAATATAATTTCCAGGAAAATTTGTTCATGGGTTGCATGTGAGACTAGTCAAACTAATGAGTCTGTTGTTTCTGGGGTTCAAAGAAGTCTCTTATTTTGATGGATGACTGTTAAAGTTCTTCATTCATGTGGCACAAACCCTCATTGAAGGCAATGTTAAATAGTGACTCCAGTGGTCCTGATAACTCATGTTATATAGGAGGCATCCTGTGATACTATCAGGGCCTATCAATGTATTCTTGGCCCTAGTGAAGGTTGGAGGATTTTATTTGAAAGTATTTATTGAGGGAGACAGTGGGGATAATATTGGAGCTGAATTTGTCAGCCAGTAGATTTGCTACATCATCTAGCTCCATGTAGGTGACTCCATTCACAAGTAGCTCTGCATTTTTTGTGTACAAACTTTGAGGTTATGGATATACCTAAAGAAAGCCTTGTGGATATCCTTGGCCTGGAATGTTGTTTTTACTTTAAAAGTGACTGGTAAACTTGATTTGCCATCTGATTTGTTTGTTTAGACTGATGATATTTTTTATCCTGCTGGACATTCCATTTCCGCATATGTGGTCAGATCTGAACATGCCATCTTTGAAGCATGTAGAGAAACCATAGGTTATAAAGAGGCAAAGCGCTGGAGTAGAGCCTGTATCAAAAGTAATTAAGTTGATTTCTGTCATATGCCCTTATATTCTCACTAACATTGATAATCTATATTCTTTGGGAGGAGGAAGATTACAAAGAATTTTATTGTAAAGTTTAAAATAAATTATTTGTAATGCATATTATTTAGTGACAGTTGATTAAAAAAAAGAGTATTAATGCACATTAATAGTAGGAAAAAGGGATAAATAATATTCATGGATACTGAAAGGTGACAGTAACTGTCTACTTAGGCTGCCTTACTGCTGACTTGTAACCAGTTCCCATCTACTCAGCATCTATATAATGTCCTCTTAATTCCACCACCATACCATTGGTTTACTTTTGATTTCAGATTGTTATTAGTAATGAAGCTAAGGTTTTAAGACAGACTTCCACATAATAGCAGAAATGTGTTTTGACTTGGCAGCTTAGCTTCATGGATGCTGTGACGATATGAGGTATTGCTAGCTATACCAGGAGAAGTAGGGCAGTGGATTTGTAACATATGCCAGCACAGCTAGCTGGAATTTTGTAAGGAATTATGTAATTTGTATATCAAACTGATTTGTTCAGATGCTTGTGTTAAAAAAATAAATTTTTAAGCTGCTTGTGTTAAAAATGTACCAATAACGTGCCCTGATAGAAATATAAATGCATTTGTATGTCAGACTGTATTATAACTACTGAAATGAATATTGTAACCGAGGGTACTGGAAGGGAAGAGGTTAAGCTCGGCTCCAGCTAACTTTGAAAACAGTATGAAATTAAATTACTTAATTTGGGCAATAAAAATTGTATCTTACAGTTCTGATTGCAGCCAGAGATGAAATGTCTGTGCCAGAGAATGCTGTATAGTCTGGGTTTAAGGGGGCATAGTTAATAAATCTGTGCCAGCCTTTCCCAGGTTGTGTGTGTGTGTGTGTGTGTGTGTGTGTGTGTGTGTGTGTGTGTGTGTGTGTGTGTGTGTGTGTGTGTGTGTGCGCGTGTGTGTGTGCGCGTGTGTGTGTGTGCGTGTGTGCGTGTGTAGCTGCTTGGAGCAGGGACACGGAGCACTGGTTTCACAGAGAGTGTGCTGGAGGATTTGGTTTGGACACTTGTCCGAGGACTCAACTTTACAGTGTATCAGTGGGGAGTGTTACTTGGGGACCTGGAGAAAGAGAGAGACCCAGACCCCAAACTGTGTGTGTTGCATGTGCGTTCTTAAGGGAAATTGTGCTTGATGCATACAGCTGCCTCTGTAAATACTGGGTATATACATTTTGGTTCCAAATGAACTTCCCTCTCTAGTGTCGGTGGTAAGGATTCCAGCTCCTTGATTACTGCCCAAGAGAGGGGACCTCAGAGATACAGTCACATTTCAGTCAGTCCTGACTGCTGCTTTGTTGCTGTTTTCTTGCTGACTCACTCTAGCTACAATGAACATATTAAGCCATATTTATTTTGTTACGCATTTAAACTGAGCACCATCCACTACTCAAGACTGCACACTGCTTTTTGTTTATTTCTGAGATCCAACTTGCATTTCATAGAGTTGAACTGAACCTGACACCTGTGTATGCATTCTGACCCTTTTAATTTCCCTTTTGTTGACAGACTCCACTATTGTCTCATTGTCGATCGTTGCTCCTCTATTATCACCCCTGAAAAGGCTAATCCAATTTTATGCATTGTTTTCCTTCCAGTTTATGAATCAATTAGTTCAGCAATTAGTTTTAGCCCTTTTATTTTTTTTTTATCTGTGAAAGCATGGCCACTGACTTGACAGAGACCTGACTGTAGTGAGCCTCCCTCCTGGTAGAAATGAAGGCTGCTTTGTGCCATAGCTTACCAATGGTCATCCGCTTTCTGTGGTCCCACAACCTCAGCAGACCACCTTGACTGGCAATCCAGTGGATTCATAGAAGAGGGTCACCTGTAATCCTCTAATTTACTCAACGCCTACTGCTGCCATTTCCCTTGGCATGCCAGGCTAAGGCCTAATGTCCTTATTAACTCAAGCAGCCAGGATATTTCTAATTATCACTAATTCTATTCCCTGTGACTGACACAAGCTCCTGCACTACTGTGAGGGTATTGCATGTTTATTCTCAGTTAAGCAAGGAAAGCAGCAATCTCCAATTTGGGAGCACCACCAAGCCCGTGTTCCTTCCTGACATCTGGAGCCTAGTAGTCAATTGCAGATGGAAGTTGTCTATAATATGTTGAAAACACACACTACACCAACAGGCCTACATTGTTTCCTTCTGTACTCAGGTTTTTAAACTGCAGCTCACTTAGAAATGTTAGACAATTTATAGATGAATCATCAGTTTGAAATATCGCAGCTCTTTGCATATTTAACTTTTTTTAATTGCATTGTCCTAGCTTGCCTCATAGAACACCACTCTTACTTGCCTGTTTGTATAATGCAATATGTACTAGAAGAATATATTTTCCTATGGTTTGCGGTATAAAAAAATCACAAAGGACCATTATTACCCACAGTGCTAGAATCTTATGATAGATCTTATTGAACTGGCAAGGGATGAAACATGGCATATTTTCCCTGTTTAGGCTAAGCAAAGCAAGAATACACTTCTAAAAGCTAGTCAAATCATGCATTGGCAAGACATCCATTTTTACCACTGGTGGCCCAAGTTTAGGAAGGTACATGGAATGCTGGAAGTCAAGGAAGCAGGGGAAAGGATGAAGTAGGCAATGGGCAAATGTCTTACTTTTGATGCCTGGATGAGGGCAAGGGAAAAATTCAGTGCCTTGATAAATTCTGGTAAAAAGAGAGCAGGAGCCCATTTGATATCTAAGGGTTATCATAAAGGGAAGCAAAGGTATCCTGACACCATTGCAGCAATGGTGTCTGGCTAGCCGCAGCAAGAATAACGGCTCCCATGCCCCAAACTCTGCAACCCTCACTCCATGCCCCTAACACAGAGTTATCACTTAGGGTTTTGTAGGCCCACTCTCTGCAAAGAGACATGTTTGGACTAACCAAAAAGGAAAAAATTGAGGTCTTGTGATGTGACCACATAAACCAGTGTAAATAGCCTGGCTACTGACTGGAATGAAACTTTGAGGTTACATACTATATATATAGATATACTATATATATATCTCCTCTTAAAGTTTCATTCTAGTCAGTAGCTCATTTCCATTCAATTATATACCTACTTTATTTTTTAATTCAAGAAGCCTCTTTCTGCCATGGCTGATTTTACTATAAGCTACTTCAACCTCTACTTGCCAGTCGAAAGCTGATGTTGCAGTGATGCTCCTGGTCAAATGTGTGGTATCCTCTCCCATCTTTCATACAACTTATCTGTCTGCTACTCCACACTCAAATGTCACCATGCATCAGCAATCCGCGTGTGTTTTCTTAAAAAAAGCTAAAAAAATAAAACAACATAACTGCAGCATTTAACACAGGCATGCCAGTGTACGTGCATGCATGTGCCCTTGCCTGTGCATCGGGCAGAGACCAGAGAATGGAGTTTTCACTAACAGCTTGCTTCTGATGCTCCTGTCCTCGGGATAACCTTAGATTTGTGTACAGGTACAAGATCAATTCTGTCATTTCTTGTGATGATCTGTTCCCTTGCTGTTGGAATGAGGGCTGAAGGGAAATGCATGTTAGTTGTTAGCAGTAGAAGGACAATGTGTGATGTACTCTACAAACCAGCATAAGACCTGCCTATGAATCGTGAGAGTATACTTGTCTAATTAATTAATTTCAGAGGCAGAGCTTGGAATACAAAGTGGGAATTTCTTACTATCAAGAAATCAATTTTGGGCCAGTCTAGATAACAGCAACTAATTTATCATTTCTTCTCATTTTGTCGAAACAGTTCTGTAGTTTACAAATGCAATGATATTGCAGCCCAGTGTCTCTTTATGTTCAGAAAACCTGAAGGGCAGGCAGTAGTGTGCTTAAAATACACACCAAACCTTGTCTTTGCAGGGCATAATGTAGCTGTAGCACTGGCAACTGCACTTCTTTTCATTGTCCGTGCATGTCTGTACAGAAATACACACACATGTTTATGTGGGTGTGCATGTAGATACGCACACACTAGCCTAGAGTCATCTCATTAGAGAAAGGAAATGAAGACGAGACGTACAATGAAAACACTCGCATGCCTCAAAATCAACACTAATATATATATAGCCTAACTCGGAGAAATATTTTGAAAAACGCTGAAGACCATGAGGTAGAGCTAATGAATGCAGACTCAACAGCAAAATAAAGAAGCACTGCTTACAAATGTGCTTTTGGGTGTGTATGTATGTGCATAGGTGTTTCTGTACATGCATATGTGTGTATACTTCTATGTCCAGTCTACTCTTAGTATATGTATAAATATATATTTTTCTCAATGTGACCTGGAAGTTTTGTCTGTGTGTGTGTGTGTGTGTAGGCTGCACAGTCCTTGTCCTACCTAGCAGTGCAGGAGCAAAGTGTGCAAAGCTGAGCAGTTATTCCCAGTTTTCCAGTTAAGTAAATGTTACACTTCAGGAAATGGAATGCTCATACACATGTCTATGAAGGCAATTTCCACTGCTATGCTTTCGACCGTGAATATGACAGCTCTTGCATTTGTCTTCTCAGTTTATTAGGAGTGACGATTTTGTCAGATTTGAACATTTAGCCTTCGGCACAATGCTGTTCTTCCTTGAAAAAAAAAAAATAATTTCCTTCTTTACTCATGAATTGTGATATTTATCAAGGCTATCATTAGATGAAAATTTTGGGAGAAAATCTCTCTAATGCAGCACATTTCATTCATAACCCCAAGTTTCTGAGGGCCTTTCCCAGACCTCTGGCTAATTCAAGTATTTATTCAAGAATAATCGCAATGCAATCACTGTCAGTTAGCGTGCTCTGATAAAGGAAAAAAAAGCTGGATTGAAAGACTCAGAAACAGGCTCTCTCATCACCACTCATACTAGATGCTCAGCATAGGTTGGTCAATATATGCCACAGTGAGAAAATGTGATTGAGGCAATTATGGCCACTGAGAGAACGACCTAGCATTTTCAGACCCGACTGCTAGTGTTCTGTCTAGCAGCCCATGCATGATTTAGACAAAGGCACTCCTTTATATACACACATACACGAGTGCACTCTCAATTCCCTATCAAATATCCCTTATAGAAATGGTCTGACACACACACACACTCATGCAGTTTCATTCATGTCCCTACAGGCATGCACACACAAGTTCACCAACATGCACACACTAACACTCTCTCTACCCTCAGGTTTTTGTTGAAATTAGGTAAACTTGTCAGTGCTCCCATACAACTGAATGGGTGACTGGGTTTTTACAGTGGTCACTCTCTCATCCTAAAATAAACTTTACTCCGTAGTCACCAACCTCCATGGGTCAAGCATATGGCAAAGCATTAGCCCCCCCCCCCCCCCCCAGACAGCAGCATTGTCTTGCAGCCCTGCCTGTGAGACATTCCTTCAGTCTAAAGGTTGAAGTAAGGCTTCCTCAACAAAATCAGCCTTTTTGAAGCCCAGTTAATCATTGTCATAGTGCAAAAAAAAAAAAAAAAAAAACTCTGGATTGTGTTGGCTGGCCAGGAAGAAAGCAACCAGTGGAGGGGCAGAGGGAACCAGTTGATAATGTAGGGTCACAAAGCCATTTGTACAGGCCCCATTTCACTGAAATAAGAATGCCTAATGATATATAATGCCAATAACAAACTGGAACTTATGACCCAATCAAATTATTCTCTTAAACATATCTATTGCTTGTATTCAAATATTAAGCAAACAATGAAGTGGAATTCACATGCTAAATTTTCAAGTGAATCACATCATGTGACTTCTTAAACTTTAGTATCTGAAAAACTATGTGACTATAATATTTTATAGAATTTTAACTGGCAGCTCAGTGCATGTTTGAAAAAGGATGAAGTACTGAGGTTGGTTAGCCAACAAACACAGAATATTGTATTTGTCAGTTGTCAGCCTTATGAAACATTTCATATATCTGAAACAACCAGTTTAAAAAAAAAAATCAGTATAAGGAAAAACAGGAATGAGTTTTCGAGTTGTGTTCTAAGTGCAGTATGTTTAGCTTCTCTGTAGCTACAATTTAGTTTGTTCAGCTCCATATTATAACATAATAAAAATCACCATGTGCATGCTGTTTTTTTCATATTTTTTTTGCATTTTAAGTATTTTACATATGTAGCTTATTATTTTCATTGTACTCATTTCAATGAACACACCTGGAAAAGATAGAGAAACAAAAGATTTTCTCTTTAATCCTAGTCAAGTAGATGACATGCTGTAAGAAGAACAAAAGCAACCATTTAGCAAAATTAATAATCAGAAGTAAGATAAAACTACAGCAGCAAGAAAAATAGAAGTGTGATATGAATGTATAATTGTACAAGAAGGATAAAGGTAAACTCTCTTGCAACAATTGATAACGGAATAATAGTAACCAGAAAACATAACTGCTCTCATAAATATCATAGACACAGAACAGGATTACAAGATGGCTCAATCTTTAGGTACAACTGAAATGGAAGAAGATTTTTAAGAAAAATTCCATAATAATAATACAGTATTTGCAATTTATTATAAAAGCCTAATGGTGCCAACCATACCTCTTAACCTGGAATCATGAAAAATCTGCACAAAGGCCCTTGAAAAATAATAATAAATCTCAAAATGCACTGGCTCAAAGCATTCCTTAACATGGAGAACATCGACATTTGTGCTATAACAGAGATCTGTTTCAAGGCAGCAGAAAGCACCCCTGCACTACCAGGCTATAACTTATTCAACACCTTTCGGCCCCAGAACTTGGACCGAAGCTCCAAAGGCAGTAGTGTTTCCATATTCATAAAGGATGTGCACACCTCCAGACTGGAAGCCCAACATAATGCATCAGAGATTCTTCAGATGCAGCTAACATTGGGTAAGACTGTGACTCTGGTCGTGGCCTCCAACAATTGTGTAAGACAGTGACTCAGGTCGTAGGTCCACAATCATGTCCCAAGACATGCACTCCACATTCCTAAGCAACCTGGAGAATATTACGGTCCACATTCCTAAGCAACCTGGAGAATATTATGGTCCAACCTAACATTCTCATACTGGGCAATTTCAACTACCCCTCCATTAACTGGAAAAACTACTCGTGTACCAATTCACTTGCCCCACATTTCCTGGAATTCATTAATTCCAAAGCCCTGAACCAGCTCATTCTTACCCCTACTAGAGGTAGCAACATCCTTGACCTGGTCATTAGTAACAATGAGCAACTGTTGCTCTAAACCAATAATCAACTTCTCCCTGGTTAGATCCAACCGCAAACTAATTACCTTGGAAATCCACATCTGACCCCTTACACACACACACACACACACACACACTCTCTCTCTCTCTCTCTCTCTCTCTCTCTCTCTCTCAGAATGTGGCAGCAATAAGAAATCCCCTCTCTCTCTCTCTCTCTCTCTCAGAATGTGGCAGCAATAAGAAATCCCCTAACAAAAACACACACACACACACTGTGAGAATGTGGAAGCAATAAGAACTCCCCTTACAAACGCATGCACACACACACACACACACACTCTCTCTCTCTCCTGAGAATGTAGCAGCAATAAGAACTACCCTTGTACACACACCAACACACATTGAGAATGTGGCAGCAATAACCACTCCCATTATATACACACACACACACACACACACACACATTCTCTCTCTCCTGAGAATGTAGCAGCAATAACAACTCCCATTATATGTACACACACTGAGAATGTGGCAGCAATAAGAACTCCCTTTATTCACACACACACACACACACACTGAGAATGTGGCAGCAATAAGAACTCCCATTATATATACACACACTGAGAATGTGGCAGCAATAAGAACTCCCTTTACATACATACCCCCCCCCCCCAGCAAAGGTAACCACTATGATAAACTTCTTCAAAGCTAACTTTGGGCACCTAAAAACAGAGGTGGCTAACTTCACAGCACCCGTGCAATTGAAGAACAGCTGCATGACTGCCAAATCATACACTAATGCCCTGTATGTGTTCCTACACAAATGCATGTATCTCGCCACACCAAATAAAACCAAGATGCTTTCCACCAAAAAAAGGAAGCCAATCTGGTGAAGTCCCAAGACTGGAAAAACTTCCTTATCAGCCTCAACAAAAAGTTGAGATCCCTCATCAAATCTTCTAAAGCTAGCTATGAAAGCGGAATTGTAGTAGATAGTAAAGACATCCACAAGGCCTTCTATAGTTATGTAAAGAATCTCCACGGCAATATCCAGATTTGCTTGGAGCTATTGCACGATGGCACCTCCTATACCAAGCCAACAGATATTGCCAATATACTGGATGACAGATTCAGTGCCAACTTTACCCCTTTCTCCCCCATCAAAGGACCAATCACAATACCAGTAGATTGCCAGGCACCCAGTAATACTGCTGCACAGGTTAAAACAGCACTGTCCAAGGCCAAAAATACAGCTTCTATGGGACCTGACAATATCCCTGGCTGTGTTCTATATGAACTACAGAGTGAACTAGCACCTCACCTATGTGCCCTGTTCAATCACAGCCTCACCTCAGGCTTTGTCCTTACCAAAAGGCATACTGCTACAGTCATCCCTCTCCACAATGGAGGAGAGACTACAGACCCTGGGAACTTTTGCCCCATTAGCCTGATGTCTGATATCCAAAGCAATGAAATGCATCATTATGGACCTAATAAACAAGTATATAGGGAATCTCCAAACTCTGGATCCCAAACAGTTTGGTTTTGTGAAGTGTAGATCATGCCTGCTTAACCTGGTAGACTTCTTTGAGTCAGTCACCAGAGCTGTGAATAAAGGCAAGTTGGTACATACAGCCTACTTTGATCTTGCCAAGGCCTTTGATACCATTCCCCATTCAGGAATCCTAGAAAAACTCACTAAGCTAGGCATCAACCCCTTTATCACTAGGTGGGTTGCAAACTGGATCACGGATAGAACCCCCAGTGCGAAAGTAGCTGACTCCAAGTCAGACTGCAGACCAGTCACGAGTGGAGTCCCACAGGGTTCGGTCCTGGGTCCTCTCCTATTTGGTATCTGCTTCTCTGAAGGCCAGGCCATCACAAAGGGACTCTGGCTGACAAAGTACGCAGAAGATTGCAAGTTGGGTGAAATAATTAACTCCTCAAGTGATGCTGACATCCTACAGAAAGGCCTCAAGGAGACCAATGACTGGTGTCAGAACCATGGCCTTAAGCTCAATGCCAAAAAATGTCATCATCCCCTTTGGGAAAAACCCGGTTCCCATGAATTACAACATAGATGGTAGTCCACTGAACAATGAAGGCATTATAAGAGATCTGGGAACACAGGTTGACAGCAACCTCTCTTTTGACCACTACATTGCCTCTGTGGTCAGAAAGTCCTATGTGGCACATATCATTACTAAAGGTTTTGCATCCAGGAAGAAAGAGGTCATTGTCTCCCTCTACTCTTCCCTCATTAGGCCAATCATAGAGTACAATTCCCCATTTGGCATGTACCTCACTAGAGAGCTGCAATAAGTGGAGAGGCCACAAAATTACCTCACAAAGAGGATCCTAGTCCTTAAACACTTGTCCTATATGCACAGACTCAAAAAAACTATTCTGTCTTATATTGCCTACTTATCGGTGATCTCAGCTTGATTTACAAAGCCATGTCTAACCCAGCTCTGTTAGAAATGCTACATCTAAAGAAATCCCAATCCCTCTGCACTACACACTCCAGAGACCTTAACCTCATTACCACAATCAACAGAACAAGCTGGAGGGACAGGTTCATAACCCAGAGGGTGCCCTTGCTATGGAATAGACTCCCCATACTTGTCAAGCGGAGCACCTCACTGGCCCTCTTCAAGGGAAATCTTGATATGTGGGTGGGAAATAGAAAATTCATCCTGGGATCACTCCACTGACTCTACTTGACAGAGGCTCTGAGAACTAAGGTAGGGTGGCACGATGCCAAGGTAATTCTATGGGCTAGGCTTGTAAAGGCTCCAGGGTAATTAGCATAGTACACAACTATGAACCTATGAACCTAACAAATTGCCTATGTAAATAATAAGCTAGTAATATTGTAATAGGGAATTTAGTTTACGGCTTTACCCGTAAACTAAACAGAATGCCAATCTATCATGTGTGGTCCATAACCTGTGCAATAAGTCTTAAACAGTTTATCTTCAGTTTGTCACTTATTTGCTGTTCATTTTTTACTTTGATCATGTTTTCCTGATGAAACAAGTAGATAGTAGTTGTCAGGCAACAGGTCTTCTTTTTGGATAAGAAACATTTTTACAAGTGGGGGTATCACAGAGATTGCTACTTTCAGCATATTACTTGGTACTTTTGTAAAGCTGAATATAAATTTATAATTAAAACTGCAGTGCAGGGAGAAGTGGTTTGAGCTGAGTAATTTATTTTTTCATGCCTCACAACCTTTTTGTTTCCATCTAGATATTAAGTAAGCTGTCATGTAGCCAATGCACTGAAATTTTTTTTGTTCTTCTCCACTTCATTTTGTTTTGACTGGACTCTCATAATGATTGTTTGGCACACAGGGCATCACATTTAATTCAAGTCTCAGTTTTTGTAGTTTTTGAGAATAGCTCTACCCCTTTCTAGTTGGCCACACCCTTCCTGTTGGCCCCACCCATGCAGCTGTCTCCTGCAGCCCCCCTTTGATTTGAAATCACAAGCCAGCACTGACAGTTACTAGGCATCTCCACTAAAGGAGGACACTCTCATGACTGCAGCATCTATCCCCTTTAAAAGTACAACACAGTACAGTATCAACCATCCATTTATATACTGTGGGAGTAGAATCCACAGCCTCCTGCATCAAAAACACATACTACCTATTGTGCAACTAACAATGCAAACAGACTTGCATAAGCAGCACTAAACTTATCTTCCCCTGAAGAACTTTGCAGGACAAGAAATTTGAAATAAACCAAAATGTATTGGTTGGGGGGGGGGGGCTCAAAGTCCCAAAACCAGGAAAACATTTAAACATTACTTGAATAACCTTAGAAAATTGCAAGAATAAAATGTGTTATGTTACCATGCGTTTCTTGAAAGACAGGAAGATTGAAACTTAAATTTCTATTACTATTGAATTTAGTTCTCAATGATTTGCCAGAAAACCACACATTTTAAGAGGAACAGACCAAATGTATGAGGCAAACATTACAGGCATTCTGTGAAAATCTAGACAATTGAGAGCTATAGAATCAACTCCTTAAATCAGAAGTGGTGGTATGAGTAGAGAACCCACATTCTTGAATTTAAGGAGGAGGGTTTGAGACTGAGTAATACTAACCACCAGGTATACCTAACTGGGGCATTTTACACTTAGGCAGTCACATTCTTTTGTTCTGGGCATTTTACACATACACACACTATAAATGTTGAAGCAATAAGAACTCGCCTTACAAATACACTAAATGAGGCAGCAATAAGAAAACGTGTTACACACACCATGAACGTGACAGCAATAAGAACTCCACACAGACGCACACACACTGAATGTGGCAGCAATAAGAACTCCCCTTACACACACACACACACACACACACACACACACACTGAATGTGGCAGCAATAAGAACTCCCTTTACACACACACACACACACACACACACACACACACACACACACACACACACACACTGAATGTGGTAGCAATAATAACTCCTATTAAACACACACACACTGAGAATGTGGAAGCAATAAGAACTCCCCTGACAAACGCACGTGCACACATACACACTGAATGTGGCAGCAATAAGAACTCCATACACATACCTACACACTTAGAATGTGGCATCAATAGAACTCCCCTTACACACACACACAAACTGAATGTGGCAGCAATAAGAACTCCCCTGACATGCATACATACACACACACTCTAAATGTGGCAGCAATAACAACTCCCATTACACACACACACACTAGATGAGGCAGCAATAAGAACTCCCCTTACACACACACACTGAATGTGGCAGCAATAAGAACTCCCATTATTTACATGCACGCACACACACACATACACACACTAGATGAGGCAGCAATAAGAACTCCCCTTACACACACACACTGAATGTGGCAGCAATAAGAACTCACATTATTTACACGCACGCACACACACACACACTAGATGAGGCAGCAATAAGAACTCCCCTTACACACACACACTGAATGTGGCAACAATAAGAACTCCCATTATTTGCACGCACACACACACACACACACACACACACACATACTGAATGTAGCAGCAATAAGAAGTCCCCTTACACACACACTGAATATGGCAGCAATAAGAACTCCCCTTACACTCAGAATGTA
>NC_056747.1:1078547868-1078549095 GCF_019279795.1 Protopterus annectens | reverse complement strand
CATTGAGCAGCATTACCCTTAGTTTTTTTCCTTTTTTGTGTTCTAGGGTGGTAGGTTTAGAATTTGAGCCTTGCCTAAAAAAGGCACTATGCATCTTAATATTTTCTAAACATACTGGAAAATATTAAGATAGAACCAAACACCCTAATACTGGGTGATTTTAACTACCCTGCCATTAACTGGGAAAACCACTCATGTACCAACACCTTTGCCCAACGGTTCTTGGAATTCATAAATTCCAATGCCCTGGAGCAACTAATCCACAGTCCCAACAGGGGGCTCCAATATCCTAGACCTGGTCATTACCAACATGGGAAATCGATGCTCCACACCTATGGTCACCCCTTCGTTAGTCGGGTCTGACCATAAGCTAATCATCTTTATTATCCACATCCCCCCCCACCCCACCCCCACCCCCCAGTAAGGAAAGCTCCATAAAAAAACTGCTCCAAAGCCAAATTCCTGCTACTGAAGTCAGAAGTGACAAACTTCATGACACCGATGCAGACGGGAACTGAAAGTTCAACTGCTGAATCCTACACTAAGGCACTTTACGAGCACATCCACTCATGCATGAATCGTGCCATCCCAAATAGAACCAAGATGCTCTCATCCAAAGCCAATCTGGTGGTTCCCTGCCATAAACAAACTTTACAACAAAAGGAAGAAACTGTTTCAGAAAAGAGGAAAATCCCAGGATGCAAAAAACTCCCTTACCAGCCTCAGTAAGAAAATGAGATCCCTCATAAAATCCTCCAAAGCTAGTTACGAAAATAAAATTGCCAAAGATTCCAAAGACAACCACAGGGCATTTTATAACTATGTCAGGAATCTAAATGGCAATACCCAGATCTGCTCTGAGCTAAAACAGAATGGCATTAAATATACTGATCCCAAGGATATTGTCAATATCCTGGCAGATCGATTCAGTGCCAACTTCACCCCCTAAATGGCCCATCTCAATACTGAAAGATTGCCAAATTCTGGTAATAATGGCCACACAGGTAAAAACGCACACTCCAAAGCTAAGAATACAGCATCCATGGAACCAGATGACATCCCGGGATGTGCACTACATGAACTACAACATGAACTGGCACCTCACTGTCAGGTTTAATCATAGCCTCACCTCAGGTTTCGTGCCCACTGAGTGGCACAGAGCTACAGTTATCCCACTCCACAAGGGGGGATCCACCTTGGATCCCAGAAACTACCGTCCCATCAGTC